>NC_048309.1:10305596-10395016 GCF_013100865.1 Trachemys scripta elegans
AATAAACTGGCCCGGCCCGCCAGGGTGCTTACGCTGGCGAGCCGCATGCTGAACGTTGCCGACCCCTGGCCTATAGCTAAGGTGGCTTTACGCTTCCCATTATAAAACCTTGGTTTCAGCTACCTACAGCTTTAACTGGTCAAGCTGAAATTTTCCATGCCAGGTGTCTGCCTCAGGCTGAATTTTTTGGGACTGGTTCAGCTGTTTCTGAGAACTATATTAAGGAGGGGGAAACATAGTTTTGCCCATGTTAAAAAAAAATCTAATTGAGAAGCTCTAGCGCCTTTGTGATTTTGGATCAGAGACATAAATTTGGCAGGGGGTTACCCTGGGGTCAGAGAGGTACCTCTTGCCATCCCTGTGACTATCAACTCAAATTTGGCCACGTTTATAAGCCTCTGAAAAATCTCAGTTTGCACATACTTGGTAGAGACTTCTTAGAGTGTGGTGGCTAAATTCTCTGATTCCATCTACACTGGGCATGGTCCAGCCTGCAGCTCCAGGGCTGGACCACACCCAACTTCCTATTGAGTTAGGACAAGTCACTTTGTCTTTCCCTATCTCTCAAATGCTCCTTTTGTCTTGTCTATTTAAGAAACAAGCTCTTTGAGGCTGGGACCGTTTCTTGTTAAGTGTACCTGCAGTGCCTAGCATAATAGTATCCTAGGTTATATCTACACTGCCACAGTAAGTGAACCTAAGTTACGCTACTCCAGCTATGTGAATAATGTAGCTGGAGTCAATGTAGCTTAGGTCGACTTACTGCCGTGTCTACACCACGCTGGGTTGACGGGAAACATTTTCCTGTTGACTTACCTTACTCTTCTCGTTCAGGGTGGAGAACCGGGGTCAACTGGAGAGCGAGCTGTGGTCAATTTGGCAGGTCTTCACTAGACCCGCTAAATTAACCCTCCCTCCCCCAGTGCATCGATCACCAGAGCATCGATCTGGCTGTAGTGTAGACATAAACCTAGTGTTGGTCTGGTCTCTAAGTGCAACGTAAACGTAACCAAGGGCAATGTCTCACTCTAGCAAGTTCCATTTTTGGTTCATTTTCACCCTTTAAGATACTGTACTGATGACTTCCTTTCTAAGGACTAGTAGCCTACATAAAGACCAGCTGATGCAGCAGCAAGTCCCTATACCCATCTATGCTTCTTGTATATAAAACTTGAGGATATTGTTTCAATGAAGCTCTTTGAAGTGCTGGTCTAATTTTGTTTGAGATGCAGATATTTGAAGTAAATGTTTAATGATCATATGCAACAATAGTAAATGTTTACCATTTTTTTGGCATTTGATATGCCGTGGGTTGTTCTTCCTTTTAATTTCTGCATGCTAGCTCCATTTGCAGTTGTGCCTGATGGTTTTCTGTAAAATCTTCCTGTAACTTACAGATAACATCTTGCACAATTGTTTTCTTTAATTATGCTTGTGTGCTTGAATAATTGAAAACTGTTGTTTGAAGGACATCAAATAGTTTGGAAACTATGATTTCAACACTGAGTATAGCTGATGTTTTCAGTTGATCGACAACTTGCCCTTCCGTCATTTTTGTGTGCTCATTCGGCGACTGCATGTTGGATCTTTTGGGGGTGATTTCTTTCTAAAAAGGCTAATAATTCCACTCTACATTATGAAGAGCATAACCCATCAGTATGCAAGTATGGTTTTGGAATTACATATAACTAAATATGTCATATTTACTTTAATCACAAGGGGCCCTCCTCTGTGTAATAAAATATTTCAGTAAACACTAAGACCTACAAAAATGATTTATGTAAATTAATCCACATCATGCCAGTCATTCAGGAGAAGACCAACATTGGGCCGAACCAGAAACACCCACTGGAGATCAAAAATCTGCAGCTACTACACTACAGAAACATGGCTAGACATTTGGCAGCATCTGAAGTATAGGGCCATGGAGCACAGAAATGTTCAGAAAATTGCTATGAATCTTCACAATCTGAGATGAAAGCCCCTTTGTTTGCAGATCAGCCTCTCTATCCATTGAATAGATTTGTTATGCCACACGAGCATTTCTCTAGATCTGTTCTTAAGCTAACATCATAGACTGAACTGCCAACTGATAGAGAGCCCTCCCCAGAGCAAAGTGTAGCAGGGCAAACACAAACCTCTACTGGGTTCCTCTTGCCTTCCACATCTGGAGAGGTCATAATGGTTTGCAAGAACACATATAAGCTGGAGTATAATAATGAATGAAGTTACTTCGCTGGCATGTATTGTATAGGATTTATAAACAAGAATCCATCAGCTTTGACTGTATATTAGTTGTAAATAGCTAGTTTGAGTCAAGTCTCCAGATACAATAACTTAGCAAATATGTATGTTCCACTGTTTGACAAAATGGGTTAATAATATTAATAGGCAAACAGATCTTTACCTTTTTTTCTTGAAACATACACTATTATGATGATAGCCATATCTAGTCATAGTTTAGGGGAAGGAAGAACTGAAACATGCCATGAAAATGGAAAGCTATCGCAACTTCACCAGCTGGATACAAGGGAAATGGCTCATGAAGTATCCTTATTACTTACTGAGCATGTCAAGCTCAGTACATTCGAACTTAATTGTAGAAGGTCCAGTTGACCCAGAAAGCTTCCAAAGTAGCATATTTTTGTTCTGGTCAGATGTATAAACAGGTCGTCCATTGCCAGGCATCCCACTGCATACCATCTGTTAAGCATATGGTTAGTGGTGACTGAGTGTCCGCCATCTGAGTAGTTGTGTGTGCGCATGTGCATCCTATGCACTACGTAGCCAAAATTTGAACAAGGATCCTTGACATCCTATCATGGTCGGGGGATGAATGTTATACCAGAAATCACTAGGCTGAGAACTCTTGCAAAAGAATCAAGTCACTTTATGAGTTGAAAGGAAAAATCTATCCAGTTTGAGGGTTTAATGTTGTTTCTTATAACTTAGTCATTCAGATTTTTAGTAATTAAACTTAGTCTATTAGTACTGAAAAATAGCACTGGTTGTAGGCTGTGCATCGGTTTGCGCAGTAGATGAATTCAGCCTATGGCAGCACTAACCCTGAAAAAACCTTCTCTTTTGTGTTCAGCAAGAACTTAAACCTTTCTTCCTAGAACACTTTGACAGGACTACAGCTGCCATTAACTGCTTAGATTTTCTAAGGACATAAGTTTGCTCCCATGCACAGTCTAATGTAATATATTAGAAAACATCAGCCCTCCCAAAAAATTAATTACATTATTATGAAAGAAATCTGACCTGTGGCTTCTAGGGGAGATGATATAAGTGTATCTCATTTGCAACAGTTGGTTGCATGACTCATAAACATCAGGCTGGCCTGTAAGATCATTACATGAGTCATAAATGTTGGGAACGTGGTTAATAAAATGGCTCAGTGGAATCTGAACAAAACCCTAATGCTACAGAGGTCCTGCTTAGAGCTCTCCAACAGCTGCTGGGCTTGATTCTCCAAGAAGCCAGATCCTTCCAGCCTGATAAAGGGGTTTTTAGAATTTCTGCATATCTTCATTTTTTGGCATTGCCAAAGCCTTTGGATCTTTATCCATTTGAGGTTGTCCATGGCTGAATATGACAAACAAACTCCTTTCCCTAGGATGTCTTGGAACTATTTACAAGTTACTGTATGTTGTAGAACAAGATTACAGGGGATTACAGTGAACAAAAAGCTAGATATGAGTTAACAGTGTGCCCTTGTTGCCAAGAAGGCTAACAGCATATTGGGCTGCATTCGTAGGAGCATTGTCAGCAGATTGAGGGAAGTGATTATTCCCCTCTATTTGGCACTGGTGAGGCCACATCTAGAGTATTGCATCCAGTTTTGGGCCCCCCACTACAGAAAAGATGTGGACAAATTGGAGATAGTCCAGCATAGGGCAACAAAAATGATTAGGGGGCTGGGCCATATGGCTTACAAGGAGAGGCTGAGGGAACTGGGCTTATTTAGTCTGCAGAAGAGAAGAGTGAGGGGGGATTTGATAGCAGCCTTCAACTTCCTGAAGGGGGTGTTCCAAAGAGGATGGAGCTAGGCTGTTCTCAGTGGTGGCAGGTGACAGAACAAGGAGCAATGGTCTCAAGTTGCAGTGGGGGAGGTTTAGGTTGGATATTAGGATATTGAATGTTAGGGAAAACTATTTCACTAGGAGGTTTGTGAAGCACTGGAATGGGTTACCTAGGGAGGTGGTGGAATCTCCATCCATAGAGGTTTTTAAGGCCCAGCTTGACAAAGCCCTGGCTGGGATGATTTGGTTGGGGTTGGTCCTGCTTTGAGCAGGGGTTTGGACTAGATCTCCTGAGGTCTCTTCCAACCCTAATCTTCTATGATTCTAAGACTGAGTGTGTCTAATGCAAGATTTTGTTTTGGGAAGATACGGTATCTTTTGAAAACCTCTCTCTTGCCTGATGTTAACTCTCCCTATTTCATTTACTACGTAATCTAGAAATGCAAATTCCTTAGTGGGAAAGATGGTGTTTCTCAGTTCCCCTTCTCTATGGTGTTACGTTCGGCTCTGGTGCTGTGGAAAGATTCTTAATAATGAGTTCCATCCGATTGCCCATTCAGACATGGATTCTCACCTGTCCAGTTATACCATCTTGGTACTTTTTCGGGGGGGGGCGGCGCTAATTTTGCATTTTTCATAAGATTTTTTTTTCTAAAAGGCCTATTGTGACAGCAAAATTCTTGCAAAGCTTGTCAATCGGCATGTCAATCCAAATACTCCTTTTGGGACCCTGGTATCTGTTTATTCTAAACAGATGCCAGGTTGACATTTACTTATGTTGGGCTATAATTACCAGAGAAAAGGTATTTCTTTAAGAGCATATGGGAGCTAGCCATTTAGCAGTGTATTGACCTAAAAGTTCATGTTGTTAAAAATCAAGGTCCTCTTTCTCCATTCCGTGCGCCATTCCATCTATGTCTGACACTAATATAAAAAGGGTTATTAGGGAGTGAGCAGAGCTGTCAGTTAGCAGAATCGTTTCCATGTGTGACACAGTTCAATAATTAGTGTAAAAAAACCTGAGGCACTTCCAGTTCTTCAGTTTTCTGAATCAATCAATCTCTCTCCAACGCCCGGAATATTGTAACAGGTCCTGTTACAGGCTATCATGTTGAGTGCTATGCCATAGGAAGCATGATATCTGTACCCTGAGCTTTGTAAGTGCTCCAAACATTGGGGTCTCCTATAACACTAGGGCTTTGACCCACAGTCCTTTCTCAACAAACATTTGGGAACTTCTAGGAAGAAGAATCCTTGACATAGGATGGCAGAAGAAGAAAGGCAAATAGCCTATGCTAAGTCTTAGTGTCAGAATGTGCAGAGAATTTCCAAACGTCACCCCCAGGGGACAGTTCAGAAGGAGGGGACATCACTATCCTTATCTGAGGATTGCTTGGTCTAATGCCCAGAATCCCCATATGTCCAGCCCTCTATGGAAGAACAAAAGTCCTGAGCCCTTGGTCTCACAGGCCTGATCTTTGCTTTGCCCCTGATGTTCTGGGTACCTCTGATGGTTGCACTGGGGGCCTCTGTATCATCTCCCTGTAACTTTGCTGCAGTGTTGGTCCAGTAGAAGACAGACTAGACAACCTACCCTCTTCCCCAATGCTCTCCCTATGCCTTATTCTTTGCTCTCCTACATTGGCTGCTGGCCCAGCTGCCCAACCTACTTTCAGACCACTCTTTTCCCCAGCATCAACTCTGTTGGTTACAACACCTGCTCTTGACCAATTTCCCTGAGCCTTTGCCATCTTGCTAAGCAGCTCCTTCGTAGCCCCTATTCCACTTCCCTGATGTTAACTGTCATGTATCAAGGACTGCTCACAGAGCTTCCATCCCAGAGAGATACAGTAACTCCTCACTTAATGTTGTCCCAGTTAACGTTGTTTTGTTGTTACGTTGCTGATCAATTAGAGAACATGCTCATTTAAAGTTGCGCGATGCTCCCTTATAATGTTGTTTGGCAGCCGCCTGCTTTGTCCACTGCTCACAGAAAGAGCAGCCTCTTGGAGCTGGCTGGTGCAGGCTTGGAACCAGGGTGGGCTAGCAGCCCCCCATCAGCTCCCCTAAGTTCCTTGTGCGGCAGCCACCCAGCAGGCTGTCTATTGCCAGCAGTTTAGCTGTCCCTCCCCCAACTGCCGTGTGCTGCTCCAGCCCTCTGCCTTGGAACTGTTCCCGGGAGCCTCCTGCTTGCTGTGCAGAGAGGGGGGCGGGGAAGAGGGGTGCTAATGTCAGTGTGTCCCCCTCCCCCTGCTCCTTTACCCCAACTCCACAGAACAGGGGTGGGACACGACGGGGCTCAGGACAGAGGGAGTTTGCTGGCAGCAGCTGCTGTCTCAACTTGCTGATCTACTTAAAAAGGCAGTGTACTTAGAGTGGGGTCAGCGTACTTAAAGGGGTAATGCATGTCTCTCTCTCTCTCACACATGGTGCGTGTCTGTCTCTCTCTCACACATTCGCACACACAGTGTGTGTCTGTCTCCCTCTCACACACATGGTGTGTGTCTCTGTCTCTCTCTGCCATGCTGTGTCTCCTCCCGCCATTTGTGCTGTCTTGTAGAGTGTGAGGGTACATTAACAACGTGTTAACCCTTAAAGGCTCAGCCAAGTGCTAGTTCATCATTTAGCAGTAAGGCATTCTCTGGGAAATATCCCACCATCTGACTCCACCATATCAACCAAGCTTCACAATCATCATTGCTGTGTACAGTATTAAGTGAGGAGTTACTGTACTACAGATGTGTACCCTTAAAACGTCTTTAATGCGCTGACAGATAGGTATTGGTGTTGTATGCTCAGATAAAGTATATGACATTGCTCCACCTAGTGGCTGTACACTCTAATACACTTTAGCATTCCATTACCTCTCCCCCTTTAAGATTGTATTTTTTACATTCCTACCATTTACAAAATTTACACGATCATTCTAGCTTTAAAGTTCAGTTCATATCAATCTAAGTGTCTCTGAACTGTACGTGTAACAACTTGGTCATCTGGCTTGCCCATTAGTTGCAATGATGGCTGCGCTTGGTTTGGAATCTTTGAGTCATGGTCTTCTTGTTCCACATCTGCCATCTGTAGTTCTTTCTGAGAAACAAACAAGATCTCAACTGCTTCTGTTGAACTTTCCACTGTCTGTCACTTATGATCAGGGCAATTCATTCTTCTTCTTTATGACAGCTGGAGTTCTCCATCCTTTTTCTCCATCTAGTTTGGCACAAACACAGTCACCAAATTCTAGAACCGGCAGCTCTCTGAGTCACATCTGTTGTAAAAGTGTTTGTAAACTATTTTTGACCTTTTAACCAATTTGACTACTCTTTTCATGTCTGCTCACTTTGGCGAAAGATTCTTTTCCAAACCCGGAACAGCAGCTCTCAGTTGTCTTCCCATCAGGAGTTGTGCTGGACTATATCCAGTAGTTGTTATGGGTGTTGATCTGTAGTTCAGAAGAGTAAGGAATGGTTTTTCCTGCTATGAGATTTTCTTGATTGTCTGTACAGCTCTCTGAGCCTCTCCATTCACTTGTGGATAATGTGGTCTGCTAGTAATACGATCAAAATCGTATTTCATTTGGAATGACTTACATTCCATTGCAGTGAGTTGTGGTCCGCTGTTTGTTACTAGTTGTTCTAGAATATCAAATTGGGAAAAAGTGACTTTAGTTTCTCTCTAACACTGTAACATGTTTTGTCTTTCAAGTACATTATTTCCATATATCTGGAAAAATAATCCATTGTAACCAGGTCAGGATGTCTTCTGAATTTGCATAAATCTGCAACTAGTCTCTTCCAAGGTTTGTTTGGTAGAGGTAATATTAAAGGTTCTTTGGATTATGTTGGTCTGTTAGTTCTGCAATGTTCAAGTACAGCTACTTTATTGTTTATATCTTTGCTGATGCCCGGCTACCACAATGACTGGTGGGCCTATTCATGGCATTTAGTTAGTCCTTGATGTCCTTCATTGAGAAGGTTTAGGATTTCTCCTCTCATTTCAATTGGAATTACAATGCAATTGTCTTTTAATCAGAAGTCCATTTGACATGCTTAATTATCCACGTATCAAAAAGTAGTCTCTTTTCACTTCCTTAGTGTCCTTTAGATACTTGGACCAGCTGGCCCTAATGTTACTTAGAATTTCTTGACGTTGCATGTCTGTCGAGGTTGCTTGTTGTGGCTGGTGTACTATCTTTTCTGACACTGGTTTTGTATGTTTCAACAACATCCACATACATCTTTACATCATCTTCAAGCTCATGGGTAGTTGAGTGTAATGCTGGGCACCCTGGTACTACCAGGTTTTTCCCAGGAATGTATTTAGCAATTGGGTTAAATAGCATTAACCTAATTAATAGCTTATTAATAGGTGTTGGCATCTCAACAATGCTTGATCCAGGTCTTTTTCTGTTGATTAGGTTTACAAGCAGTTTGTGGTCTGTTATCAGTGTAAAAGAATCCAATCTATGTGGATATCTGTAAAAGTTCTCATATGCCCACGCTTGCCAGGCACTCCTTTTCAATCTGTGCGTATTGTTTTTCAGCTTCTGAGAGTGCACGAGAGCAAAATGCAACTGGCTTCCACTGAGATACATGTTGTTGAAAAAAGACACCACTGAAGAACATAGCTGCTTTCATCCATTCTGGCTATCGTGGGTTTGTTCACATCATAGTACGAGAGAATTGAAGGTGTTGAGATAATTTTTTACTTTTGTGAAGGCAATTTCTTAATTTGTCCCCCATAGCCACAATATGTTGGACTTTAATAGTTCATTCAGTGGTTTTTGTCATATAGGTATCAACCAAGTTAATTTACTATCCTCAATATGCATCTCAGTTCTGGTACACTCAATTCTCAGATTTCTTTTACTTTCTCAGGACTAGGACTGATTCCATCTTTGTTTATTGTCTATCCCAAAAATTCAATTTGGTGTAGGTGGAAAATGCAATTTTCTTTGTTTAGCTTCAGTCCGGACTGACTGATTAGGTTTAGATCTTCGTTGAGCGTTTTGTTGTTTTCTTCCACTGAAGATGTACATATCAAAATATCATCCATGAAGACTACAACTCCATTTGTGTTCGTTATCAGTTCTGCCATCTTTCTTTGGAAAATTTCAGGTGCATTGGTAATTCCAAGAGATAATCTTCAAAAGCAAAATCTCCCAAAGACTGTGATAAATATAGTCAGTTTATAACTCTCTTTGGCTAAAGGAATTTGCCAGAATCCACTTGAGGCATCCAGCTTGGACAATACTGTAGCTCCTTTCATTTGCGGGAGGAAATCATGCAGTGTTGGAAGGATATTTTTTTTTTCTCACAACTGCTTCATTAAGTCTTTTAATTTGTATTCTTCTATTTTTCTTTATAATCCCCCTGCTGACACCATGTCACGTCCCCAATATGGACGGGTTACAGAGCTTCCATCTCCGAGAGATACAAAAGATGTGTTCCCTTAAGATATCTTTAATGCACAGCCAGGTATAGCTGTTGTATACTCAGATAAGATGATATACCTAGCAGCTGAGTGGTATAATACAAATTTAGTATTCCATTACATTATCTCTCATTTTTTCCGCTGGGCTCTAGGCCAGTCTATGCCCCTGGCCCTACAGGGGCATCTCCTCTGGCACTAACAGATAGTGACTGCCCATCAGATGCTGCTAGCTGGCCTTCACTTCATAACTGGCTCCCAGGCTGGTGCCTGCAGCTAGCTGCTCTCACGTCTCAGATCCCTTTGTCTCTCTCTTCCTGTTCCAGATCCCCCACACTCCTTAAAATAGCATTTCTCCTCCTTGGTCACTCTGCGTAACAGCCATCTGCCAGATAACTGTTTGGCTCCCTGCTCCACTCCCCTACCCACCATGACGCATGGCTTAGTCATTTCCCTCAAAGTCATCCGGGTTGGGAAATAAGGAGCCAGCAAATTCATTAAAACACTGTGGTTGGTTGGGCTCCCCGGCTGCTTTTTGTTAAATTACAAGTGTGTCTGACATAGACTTGGTCAGGAAAATGGACTAGATAAATTGGAGACTTGAGGAACTGACCAAAACTGCATCTGACCATGTAAAATCCTATGCTGAAAGCAAATTCCAAGGAGTACTCAGAGGGTTGTTCGGCTGCACAGGCATTTAGTGAGTTTCATGCATCATCTTGGGCTGTTTGGCTAATTAAGTCCTTTCTGAGCCACCATATTGTCGCTTGTGGAGCTTACAATGTGCTATAGAGAGAGTTTAAGGTATAGGTCTGTCTCATCTTACGTGGGGGTTCCGTTCCGCAGTTAGCGCGTAAAGCGAAAACCGCGTATAGCCAAAACCCCATTGAGTTCAATGGCGGGCGAAATCGCCCACACTACAGGTATAGTATTAAAACTATTGTTTTTCTTTTTTTTTTGCCAACCGTGTAAAGTTGAAATCGCGCATGTTAAATGCGCGTAAGATGCGACAGACCTGTAGCTGTCTCAGGAGACTTATGCATGTCCACCCCATCTCAGAAAGCATATACAGTGCAAATGGAAAAGGTTCAGAGAAGGGCAACAAAAATGATCAAGGGTATGGAACAGCTTCTGTATGAAGAGAGACTAAAAAAATCAGGGCTCTTCGGCTTAGAAAAGAGACGACTAAGTGGGGTTATGATGGGGTCTATAAAATCACGATTGGTGTAGAAAAAGTGAATAGAGCAGTGTTGTTTAACCTTTCCCACAATGTAAAAACCAGGGACCACCTGATGAAATTAATAGGCAGCAGGTTTAATATAAAAAAGACAAAGTACTTTTTCATACAACGCACAATTAACTTGTGAAATTCATTGCCATGGAATGTTCTGGTGGCCAAAAATATAACTGGGTTCAAATAAAGAACTGCTATCATGGAGGATACATCCATCAATGGTCAGGGGTGTAACCCCATGCTTGGGGAGACCCTACAGCTCTGATTGCCAGGAGTTGGGAGGGGAAGACTGGGGTGGATCACTCTAACTGTCCCATTCTATATACTCCCCCTGAAGCTCTGATACTGGCCACTGTTGGAGACAGGATATTGGGCTGGATGGGGCATTGGTCTGATGTTCTCATTCTTATTCCTGTGGCAGCACTAGTGAGGTGAGGAAGCTCACACCTGCCTGATTCCTCATCTGCCAGGGAATGATTAGGCAGCTGGCATAAGCCCTAGGTCAGCTCTGGGGGCTGCTCTGAGTTGCACACCAGCTGCTGTGGCAGGGCAACAGCCAACACATAGCACCATCCCAGCGTCACCCGCCTCCATCCTGACCCCTCTTCCTGCTGGACTATATAGCAGCAATAGCTCCCTTCTTGCTCTGACTCACCCCAGCAAGCCTTGGGGCGGGGGCTTCTGTAGGAGAGTGGCAAAGCTGGCACAGGAAGGGGTGAGTGCACTGCACTGGGGGATGCAGAAGTGTGGTGTGTGGCTGCTTTTTGGACCCCTTTGCGTTGTCTGTGTTGGAGAAAGGGCAACCCCAAGTCAGGCCCTACTTGTGGCAGTGTTCAAATAGCTAGTAATTTTCAGTCAAAATTGAGGCTGGAGACTGGACCCAAGAATGGAGAAGCTTGTAAGTAAGGACTTAGTGTGCTAGCTACGTTCATTTGTATTGTCCTCATCCACTTAAAGTCAATTGTAGTTAATTAAAAAGGCCTGTTGGTTTATTTTGTTGACATGGCACTGCTTGCTGAAAAGGAACAGTGCAGTCTAACTGGGATGGTTACAGTACGTATTTAGAAAGAAAGATGAGGCATGAGAACTGGAACAAATATTCTTAGGGGATAAGGGACGGAAGATGAGGCGAAAGAGAAATGGGTTTTGGCTCTGTTAGTATAAGGCAGGTCCTTTGCCACTTACGGACATGAAGTGTAGCTTATAGGATGGTTTTGGTTAAGAAATAAGCAGTCTAGGTTTTGGGCCAAAGTGTGGACAAGTATGGGAAATTGAAGTTGCTAGTGTAAGGAAAGGTTTCAGAGTAGCAGCCGTGTTAGTCTGTATCCTCAAAAAGAACAGGAGTACTTGTGGCACCTTAGAGACTAACAAATTTATTAGAGCATAAGCTTTCGTGGGCTACAACCCACTTCTTCGGATGCATATACACAAGTACTCCTGTTCTTTTTGAGTGTAAGGAAAGTCAAAGATAAGTTGGAGACAAAGTGTTGTTATGGGAAGGTCAGAGTTAGCAAGAATATGACCCAGGGTTATGTTACCATTATGTTGTTTTGGTTATAACTGGTTTGAGCAAGGTTTGTAGTGAGTGTTTTATTAAAAAATGACGTCTATTCTGATAGCATGGGAAGGCCACAAATTTTTGGTGCAGTATTACATATGGAACTGCAAAACACTGTGGGATAAAGAGAATAGAATTTTTGGAGGTAGGATATGAAATGGACATGAATAAGCACTCGAAGAAGAAAAATCAGTTACTCACCTTCTCGTAACTGTTGTTCTTCAAGATGTGTTGTTCAGATCCATTCCAATACCCACCCTCCTACCCCTCTGTTGGAGCAGCCGCCAAGAAGGAACTAAGGGGCGGGGGGTCGGCAGGGCCATATATTGATTCCAGGGGGCGCCCAAGCCGACCCTACGGACGCTGCTAAGGAAAAAATCTTCCAGTCGGTGTGCACACAGCGCACACACACCTGATTGGCATGGACATGAACAAGCACATGAAAAAGAAGAATTCTTCTGAAAACCCAGTACTGTCTATACTGGGGGTTAGGTTGGCTTAACTATGTTGCTCAGGGGTGTGGATTTTTCACACCCCTAAGCGACATAGTTAAACTGATTTAATTTTCTAATCTAGACCCGGCCTTACTCTCCAGATGCTAATTGTTTGGCCATCATATTTAGCTGCCTCATCGCTCCCAGATGCAGGCTGAAAAGAGGCATGACTTGCTGGGGTGCTGCTGACTCACGGTGCCCCATCTGTCATTACTGTGGACTGTTGGAAATGACTGACGAAACTGTTCATGGGTAGTTTAAATGTACTCCGTTTCAGCAGGGTTTCTTGTTGCACTACTCACTGGCAAGAATTTAGGGATAAACTGTCCAAAATAACAAGGAACCCAGATACAATTGGCTTGTCCGGGGAAAAAGCTATTTACAGCTATAAAATGAAGGTGGTTGAAGTATTCCACTGAATAATTTCCTGTTAACTCTATCGTTCTCACTAGTCTTCCTATCTTCCTCAAGGATGTTAGAAATACATGTGGGGAAGCATCAAGAAATGATTGAGTCTCCGTATTGTGTGTCCTTTTGTAGATTTTTGTTTTTTAACAGATTTTGACTTACTATTGCAACACAGCTGCGGCTTCTATAGTCCATCCTGGAAAGTTTCCATCGTAAATTGCTATTTTAAGTACTAATTTCTCAACTGTTTAAAATCTCACTGTGCTGAAACTTGGCATACCCTGATCTTGAGAAGTCAAAATAATAATTTCACTCAATTTCAAATGAATTCTTTGCTGGGCTAATGATGAACTGTGTCTTGTTGCATTTTTGGCATAAGGTATATATTGATTTCCAAAGCCAGTAACATGGAATATTACCCAGAGGGATCCTCTAGCATTAGGTAATAGAGTCAGATGAACAGCAACTTGTAATTTTGTAGTGTGTGCCAGCATCTGCAGTGAGAGACTATGGATTCCGCACTTCTCTCCTATGCTCTGTTAGCTGTCGTGAGGACATCACGCATGGAAGAACAGTTACTCACAGAGTTACTCGCAAAGTTAGCAGAGGATGAATCACAGGCACCCAAGTGTCAGAGAGATGGCAGCAACTTATCAGTGCTTTGTGCACTCACAGAGCAGCTGCATACGGTAGACCGTCGCTTTTGGGCTAGGGAAACAAGCACTGATTGGTGGGATCGCATTGTCATGCAGGTGTGGGAAGACAACCAGTGGGTACAGAACTTTAGGATGCGTAAAGCAACCTTCATGGAGCTATGTGCTGAGCTGTCCCCCGACCTGCAGCTCAAGGACACCAGAATGAGAGCTGCCTTTCGATAGAGAAGCGTGTTGCAATCGCTGTGTGGAAGCTGGCGAATCCAGAATGCTACCAGTCAGTTGCAAATCAATTTGAAGTAGGAAAGTCCACTGTTGGGGCTGTATTAATCCAAGTGTGCAGGGCAATAAATTGCATCCTGCTGCATAGGACCATGACTCTGGGAAATGTGCATGAAATTGTGGATGGCTTTGCAGAAATGAGTTTCCCTAATTGTGGCGGGGCGATTGATGGCACACACATTCCAATTTTAGCGCCAGACCACCTTGCCTCTGAATACATCAATAGGAAGGGATACTTCTCCATGGTGTTGCAAGTGCTTGTGGATCACCGGGGGCGTTTCACGGACATCAGTGCAGGCTGGTCTGGAAAGGTGCATGACGCACGCATCTTCAGGAACAGTGGCCTGTACAGAAAGCTGCAGGCGGGGACTTTCTTTCCAGACCCCAAGTTCATGGGGGGGGGGGATGTAGAAATGCCCATAGTAATCCTGGGAGATCTGGTTTACCCCTTACGGCCCTGGCTCATGAAACCTTACACAGGATACCTGGACAGCAGCAAGGAGCATTTTAACAACAGACTGAGCAGGTGCCACATGGTAGTCGAATGTGCCTTTGGCCGACTGAAAGCTCGCTGGAGGTGTTTAAATAGCAGGCTATACCTTACCGAGGATAATATTCCCCTGGTCATAGCCGCGTGCTGCATTTTGCATAATCTGTGTGAATTTAAGAGTGAAATGTTTGCTCAGGTGTGGAGCACTGAGGGAGAGCACTTGGTTGCACAGTTTGATGCTAGGGCTGTCAGAGGAGCCCAGAGGGCTGCTGTTAACATCAGAGAGACTTTGAGGAACCACTTTGACAATGAGGGGCAGTAACACACGTTTGCTTTGCAATTGCTTCCCTGTTGCATCCATGGACAAATTTGGGGCCAAGATCCGTGCAACACAATGCTTTAGAAGCCTGTTCCCGAGAGTGAATTGAATGCTTTCCGCTTTTGTAGAACACAGAATAAAAACGCTGTACCATTAAATACCTTAGCCGTTAGTTACTGTTAAAAAGGGTAAAACCTCACAACTGTGTGTAGCTCCAGCTATCACTGTGCAAGCTGTAAGAGGGGGTGGAGTGATGGGGAAACTCAGGAGTACTGTGAAGTGAAAAGGAATGTGTGGGCATAGAGCGGGATGGGGTTGGCAAAGAATTGTGCATCTGCTGCAGTGGTGCTCGAACTCAGATCTGCTCAGTCTGCAGCTGTAACAAAGACTTGGGCATCTCCGTCTGATCCTCCATAACTTTTATCATCCACTCTGTCGCTTGCCTAGCAAAAGCAGCATTCTCTTTTCTGTCCTGCCTTTTGGCTTCCCAGTACTCTTTCCATTTCCTGGTCTGTCTCTCATCATGCTGCAGCACCTCGTGGAAAATCTCCTCTTTGCTGCACCTAGGTTTTTTTCTTATCTGCCGCTGCCGGTTCACAGAGGTGTGTGATGTGTTCTTCAAGGTCTGTGCTGAACAGAAGAGGGACTGTTACATTCCAGCAAATGATTGAAACATTTTAGTAAAAAGGGCATTTTGCTAGTAGAAATTACTTTCTCTCTGAGATTCTAGGCAGGCACACAGCTCCGCGAGCACCCCAATCATGGTGAGTGTTGGGAGTAGGGGGAAGGCAGTTGTGCGTATGGACAAAAAGTTCACGGCTTTCAGGGCAGTTTGTCAGGGAACTCATTCTAAAATGATCCCACACTTTTTCACAGGCGGCCAACCTGCTGGCTGACATCTCGCTGCTGAAAGTCACCAGAGAAACCAGGGCTCAGCTGCTGAATGCTTGCGGCTTTCACCCTAGTCTATATGCAGCTCAGCTATGCGCCACTTTGGTCCCAGCTCCAGTGATTGCTAAATGGCCTGGTACAGTTTCCTACAATGGGGGAACTAACAAAGCTGCAGTTCCTTGGAATCTGCGGCAGAGGATTAACAAGTACCTCCTCGAAACTTTCCAGAGCCTCTCTCTGGAGGATTCCCTGCAGGTCTCGATGTCCATTGACACCCTGCTTGGCCTTGCAGATTAGCTACACAGGGCAATGTCCAGCTCACAGAAAACGCTTCCTGCCTCCCACTTTTCGATTCCCTACATAAGCCACAGCAATTTACCCAGAGTCTCATCTGCTTCCTGCTCCCCATTGAGTACTTCTGGAGTGGAGAAAAGTTCCTGGCTGCCTGCCCCACTGGGTGACCCCGCTGGGAGCACCACATCCTCTTCCAGCTCGACATCTTCATCCACAATTTCAGCCTCTGGGTTACCCCCTTTCAGCTGCATGCGAAGTAGGGTGACCAGATGTCCCGATTTTATAGGGACAGTCCCGATTTTGGGGTCTTTTTCTTATATAGGCTCCTATTACCCCCCCACCCCTGTCCCGATTTTTCACCCTTGCTGTCTGGTCACCCTAATGCGAAGAAGCCATGGGGCAATCAGTGATGGAGGTGGGGTCACCACTGAGGATAGCATTCAGCTCCTTATAGAACCGACACATCTTAGGTGCACCACCGGAGCAATGGTTCGCCTCCTGCACCTTATGGTACACCTGCCTCAGCTCCTTTATCTTCGCTCTGCACTGCTGCGTGGCCCGATCACAGCCCATTTTGCACAAACCTTGAGAAATTTGCCCATATGTGTCCCAATTCCTACAGGTCACTCGCAGCGGCGACTGAACAGACTCCTGTCCCCATATACTGATCAGATCCAACAACTCAGCGGTGGTCCAAGCGGGAGCGCGTTTGGTGCGACAGCCAGCCATGCTCACCTGGAAAGCTCCTCTGGGAAGCCAGCAAGCAGGAAATGAGATTTAAAGTTCCCAGGGCTTGCAAGGGGGAGGGGTGGGTTGGCTGCAGGGGAGCGGAGTTCAAACCGCTGACCAGAGCAGCATGGGAATTGTGGGCTACTTTCTGGAAGCCAATAAAATCAGGTGGGGGGAAAACTGGTGTCTACACTGGCTGTTTGTCGACAATAAAGGGAGGGGAAAAGACAAACGTCTCTCGCGGGGCTGAAAGTTTTTTTGTCGCCAAAACTAGGCTTTTTTTTTAAGTCACATTGCAGTGTGTACACTATTGTTGTTTTGTCGCTAAAAGCCAGTTTTTGGCCACAGTGTAGACAAGCCCTTTAGTGCAGCCTAGTTTTAATACACTCAAACAATGCATCTAATAGACTTCACCGTGTGAGGAAATGTTCCATGATTTCAGTCTAAATCTTCCTCTGTTCAGTTTAAATCCCATTCCTTTTAGTGATGCTGTACCTCCCTGAAACACTTTACCAGCCTCTGTCCCTCCTGGGTGAATACACCCTTCAAATGTTTTGTGAACAGTTATCATTATCCTTGTATTGTAGTCACTGTTTAGCCAAGCTCTACTCCCAATTATTTACATCTTCATTGAATTTAATGGAGCTGCACTAATATAATTGAGACCAGAAGATGGTTTCTTTTAATCATTCCTCATAAAAGATCCATTTCCTTAAAGATTTCTTTGTTTCTTCCTCTGAATTCCTTTCACTTTGTCAACATCTTGGGGGCAAAGAGGCACGCCCAGAGTTAGCACCTGAATTCTTTTTGAAGTATGTAGCGTGTTTCCACAAGCATGTTATTAATTATGAATAATTCCATCATTCCACTTTTCTGACTATTTTCCAGCAATTCACATTTAAATATGCACATCTGGTACAAATAAAAAAAATCCGATTTGTATGTGCTTTATATCAGACATCCAAGGATCATGACTGTTTTTCCTTTGTCCGTATATTTTGATCCACTCAAGTTGGTAAATCCTTTTTTGTATAATCCCGTAAGCGTCATAATATTGTACAGGATGAGGCAGCTTTTTTGTGCTTTACTAACTGTGTTTACTTTCACTGATATGGTCAACTTCTGAAGAATGTCTCAAACTCAATAACATTTCCAGTTTGAATGTTTTGCTCCATTTGCAGCCAAAATGTTTATATAATACCGCAGTCAACAAACTTGCGCAAAACTCTTTCATAAACTGGACATGTCTGCAATTGGAATAAAAATCATTTGTGTGCTACAGAAGCTGTGCCAATGTACTTGGCACGTCTGTAATGCCGTCCATCTGAAGATCTCAAAGCACTTAATGGACATTAATATCTCCACTTTATAGACAGAGTAAGAGGCATCAAGAAATATAGGAATAGGGTTTTTTTGTTCTTTTTTTTTTTCCTTTCTTTTTTTGGAGGGGAGGGAATAGGGAACAAAGCCCAAGGTGTACAGGTGAAAATGTGTTGCAGCTGTGATGGTGCTATACGTAATTACACATGCAGGGCCTGTTGTCATTAGGGCTACGCATTTTAATGTAACTTTATTGAATAGAGCCTAGAGCTGGTAGATCACTGATGTCAATGGGGAACACATGGGGTATATAAGTCAAAGCAGGACCTGGCCTTTATGTTCTTCTTCTTAGCATATGTGCAGCGTGCCTTGGGTGGCACGTGACCAGGATTCATCGCTGAATTTAGTCCACTTGTTGGATCCCTAGCTTCCCCGGCTTGGGCTGGTACTGACTGGAAGTGTGATGTGAAGGCTGATCCATCTTTCACACACACCCTGCCCCCACCGTCTTTATGTTGAAAGTGCTATAGAGCAGGGGCCCTGTGTTTGCATTCTGTAAAGCACCCCATCCATGCAGAGGGCTATGTAAACAATAGCCTTGGTGTAGTATAGAATTAAAGATGGCAGAATGGGTGTAAACAGTGACATTTAGGATTCCAAGGTTCAACTGAAAGTGGGATAGAAAGAATGCAGGTTTGGCGTGTCTAGTTGGAAGAAACTGCAAATCCTGTATTTTGAGTGGTGGCTGCATATGCGGGAGAGAGAGCAAGAATTCAGTTATTTATCTCCTTGGTGAGAAGAAAAGGTTGTGAAAGATGGCAAGAAAAAATTAATATCAAATGGTTACTTACCTTTCAATGACTGTGATTCTTTGAACTGTGTTGTCCACACAGATTCCACCCATGGTGCACACATGTTGCGCACGCCCGAGATCAGATTCTGTTGAAATAGCCGTTTCCATTGCACCCTGAGAGTCCTTGCTGCCACTGTAACCAAGGATATAAGGAATGGAGCAGCCTCAACGACTTCTCAGTTCCTTCACCAATAAAGAATTGTCAGGACTCCCAATAAGCAGGGACGTTGTGGACTCTGTGTGCACAATGCATCTCTAAGAACCACAACTACAGCAGGGTAAACGACTGTTCGTTCTTCTTTGAGTGATTGTCCACACAGATTTCACTCTTGGTGACTAGCAAGCAGTATTCTGTTCGTGGAGGTGGGTTAGAGGAGTCCTGTTTACATATCCGTCAAAGGACCTCCCTACCAAAGCCTGCAGCTGATCTAGAGGCTTGCACCAAGGTGTAGTGAATAGAAAAAGTGTGGACTGAACTTCAAGTCACTACCCTACAAATCTCAGTCAATGGGACATATTCAAAGAGATGGTGGAAGCTGCTTGGGCTCTAGTTGACTGAGATCTGATGCGCCCAGAAGGCGTTCTGTGGTAGCACATAGCAGGTATATATGCAATCCAAAATGTACTTAGGCAGTCTCTGCAAGGATATTTGTTGCCCTCTCATTCATATAGCAAATGCAACAAACAGACTTGGTGATGCTGAGATTGATCTACTCCTGTTCCAGTAGAAAGACAATGCTCTAACGATATCCCTCATGTGGAGTTTAGCCTCAGCCAGGAAAGAACAACATTTTGGAAAAAAGACCTGTAGATAAATAGATTGTCAGAATTTCACATGAAGCAATCATGAACAGGTATTTTGGGTGAGGCCTGTCTTGTGAAAGATGCTGTGGTGGGGAGGGGCTGTCAGGAGCGCCTGAATCTCCCCTATTCTCTTGAACGAGGTAATAATCACCAGGAAGGCCATCTTCTTGGACAGATGGTAGAGGGATCAGATAGCCGTGGGCTCAAAGGGAGATCCTGTCGCATAAATTGGCACTATGTTGAGATTTCATGGAGGATGGGGTTCTGTGACTGGTGGAAAGGCAAGGGTAAGACCTTGGAGAAATTTCCTCCTGACAGAATGAGAAGATACTACATGGCCCTGCCCCAGGGTACGGCTCAGTGAGATTGCAGCCAGGTTAACCTTAATTGAGCTGAGACAGTCCTGACTGAGCAAGAGCAAGTAGCCCAAAATATTGGGGATCGTCCCTTGCAGAGAAGCACAGTGTTGTCATTTGAACCAAACAGAGAATTGTTTCTATTTGGCTTGGCAAGTACATCTCACTGCGGGCTTTCTGTTGTGACATAGGATGTTCAGGACCACCACAGAGCAGTCTTTTGCAGTAGCCATCAGCCAGCCAACATCCAAGCTGTCAGGTATAGGGACTCTGAGGCTGGATGAAGGACCTGACCATTGCTTGAAACAGAAGGATGAACTTTTAAATGGACAATCTCAGTAGATCAGAGTACCAGAACTGTCTGGCCCAACCTGGGGCTATTAGGACGATAGTCCCTGCATCTTGCCTTAGCTTTGTCAATACCCCAGGGAATACAAGTGTTGATGGGAAGGCATACCTCAGACCTGGACTCTGAGGGATGAGAAAGGCATGCGTGAAGCATTTGTTCTTGCCTCCTTTGGAGCAGAATCTCTGACACTTGTTGTTGTGGTACATCACGAACAGATCTATTGTTGGATATCCCCCATCTGAGGAAGACGATATGGAGGATTTGAGGGACCACTCATGGCTCTGGGAGATCCCTGCTAAGCTCATCCAATATAGTGGGCTGAAGGCCAGAGAGATGGAGAGTTGTCACGGTGACGTGTTCCAGTTCCTCACACATGGCCTCTTGGCACAAAGAGGACGACTGCTCCTCCTTCATAGAATCATAGAATCTGACTTTAAGGTCAGAAGGGACCATTATGATCATCTAGTCCGACCTCCTGCACAACACAGGCCACAGAATCTCACCCACCCAATCCTGAATCAAACCTGTGTCTAAGCCATTGAAGTCCTCAAATCAAAAAGACTTCAAGATGCAGAGAGTCTTCCAGCAAGTGACCCGTGCCTCACGCTGCAGAGGAAGGCAAAAAAACCCCCAGGGCCTCTGCCAATCTGCCCTGGAGGAAAATTCCTTCCTGACCCTACTTATGGCGATCAGCTAAACCCTGAGCATGTGGGCAATCCTCCTTTCCTGTGAATGTAATGTATTGCCATGGTGTTGTCTGTAAGCTCCTGCCTGGTAATGCCTCAAAAGACAGGTAGGGATGCCTTGGATGCAAGCCAAAATACTGTAAGTTCAGGCACATTGAAATGAAGGGAGGCCTTGGGGGCTGACCAATTATCTCAGTTTTTTAGGTGATCCACATGGGTTCCTTACCCTGGGATGGAGGCGTGCATAACTAGTTTTCGATGGAAGAAACATGGAGAACAGAACTTGTTGCATACCTGATCTGATTGGATCCACCAATCTAATGATGACAGGATCTCTCTAGGAAGGGAGACCCTCTTGTCCATGTTGTCTTAGATAAACTGATCTCAACCACCTTTGCAGCAGTGAAAGGTAAAGTTTGGCAAGCTGTGTGATGTGTATGTATGTGCCAGCACTTGACCCAGAACCTTCAAACAGGTTCTCACCTGCATTGTAGGCTGCCCTTGAAACTGTCATGTGACATACCTATCATAGTGCAGCCCCTCTGAGGCAGGTATGCCCCCAACAATTTGATGCTGTGTGTTTGGTGTCAATGTGGATTTGATGCTTTACTTTTGGTATCATTGTTAATTTGTCCTTGTTGACCCTGTATGCCAAAAAGATCTAGTCTTTGGGTCTTTTTCCCTGGAAGTGGATCTTTAATGTTGCCTGGGCTCCATGGGTGGAATTCTAGAAGAAGTTAATGTAATCCTTAGCCAGCACCTGATATCTCCTGTCTGCATATGTGAAGGTCGCAGAGATGGATATGGGGTGTGCCATATGACCTTTGCAGGTTCCAAAAGCCCTTCGTCAATAGGAAAGGCTGTCCTACTAGATGATGAGAGTTGGAGGATGTCCAGTTGTTTGTTGTTTTTTCTTGAATTATCTTGAGAGGGGCTCCCAAGGTGCCCACTAGTCTCCTCAAGAGATCCTGAAATGCCTTAACTCATCCAAGAAGGCAGTGGAAGAAAAGTTAGTTGTCTTCTTTGGTGATGAGGAAGAGATGGCCAGTGGTCAGCGGAGAGATTATCTCTGCTGGGTTCTTATTCTTCCTCCATATGTTGTTGATGCACTAGGGTTGATACCAGAGCAGGCTGCAATACCTGTTTTGGAGAAGGCTACCTTGGTCTGGAGACAGCAGAATAAGCTGGTTTCTTGACATAGGGACTGATACCTCAAGGTGACAATAGGACCAAGACTAGTAGGGATGCTGCGGGAGAGGAAGGCACACTAGCTCAACAGTTCCCTTCTGGATCCTGTGGACTCATGAGTGCCTCTAGGGATTCCATCTTCTATTGTCTGTGTCCACTGAGTGATTCATGGTGGATATGGATCTCATTCCAGGGAAGATGATCTGCTGTGTTCCCCAAAGGAGACCAAAAAGGCAGAGTCATCTTCCATAGACAGGGCATCCCCTGTCAAGTCTATGGCCACCACCACCACCGAGTTGAAAGAGGGAGCCATTGTATTTATTGCTTCCCTCAGTTGGTTCCAGGATTAGAGACTCTGGTACTGGTCCCACCATGAAGTCTGCTGGCACTAAGAAGTGCGGTGGTGTGAGTAAAACTTTTGGTACTGAAGAGTTGGGTCAGTGCCAAATGAGCAACTGGCATCACTGAGTTCAGTGCCAATGAGCCTGGTATGGGTTTCCTCAGCACTGCAGTCATCATCCTGAAGTCGTCTGCTGCTGGCGTACATGCGTCAGTCGCCTAAGCAGTACTGGAATTGGTGGAGTGCTTACTGTGAGAAGCGATCTGTGCTGGTTTCACCATGGAGTTCAGCAAGGCCCAGCCTTCTGGCTCTGAGAAGGCACCTAACGGAAGGGTTTCTTTCTGCTGAGCAGAGTGAAACAGCAAGGTTTCTGGTAGTCCCATGAGGCTGGGATGGTGTCGTGGCTCACCAGGGCACTGGAGGAGAGTGAGTGACCTGAAGGTGGTGATCTCTCCAGTTGTTTCACAGGGTCAGATGAAGCCTGTACAGATCTCTCCAGAAGATGAAGCTTCAGTCTCCCTTCTGTCTCTCAAAGTGTGCTTGAAAAATGTCCTGCACGTGCCCATCTCCTAGACGGAGAAGGCACCTCAGGTGGCTGTTGTTCCTGGGCATTGTGGTATCGCACAAGAAGCCGATCTTAAATTCTGGAGACTTGCTTTTGGCTATTTTAGACTCTGTATAGGAGGAGAAAGGAGAATATCTTGGGGTTGTGGAAGCAAGAACCATTAATCTTATTAAAACTACAATAGAGAAGTCTTAGTTTTTCAATCCATCCTTGTTTTTTAATGATCTAAGAACTATAATTACTAAAATAACAGGTCTACAGATCTAAGTGATGAACTGCCAGGTTCTGTGTCTCAGCCACAGGTGGTAAGAAGGAACTGAGACGCAGCTGAGGCCACCTCACCTCTGACACCCTCAGTACGAGGGCTCCCAAAGCATAGGTGTGACCCCAGTGCATGCTGCTATTTCGAAAGAATCCGTTCTGGCATGTATGGGCCATATACGCACCAATAGTGGAATCTGTGCGGATAGTCACACAAAGAACAAAATGTTTTGGCAGTTCAAGTCTTCCCTGATGTTGATGCTAAATCACACTCCTACTTATAAGTACATAAATTAAGGAGGACTTTAAATGCTCCAGAACTGATTTCACACACAAGAAAAAGTGGAGACATTTTTTCAGATACCTTATCTAGAAGTAATGAATGTATGAGGTTTAGCAGGTCTTGATTATGCATTTTTGAAAAAAGTTTATTTTCAACAAGACGACAGGAGCCAGCAGCAACCACAGTGCAATCAGTTTTGTGTTTGTTTTGGGTTTTTTTTTTTTCTTGCTCTCAAGTTGGTAAACAGCAGTGGACCCATGAAACAATACTCTAGCAAAGCACTGCAATAAACATTCCTGATTTTTGGATTGGTCCCTAGTTTTGGACTGTCTTAATATATGTAAACAATATAATTTTATATCTATAATTTTAAAGACCTCTGTTGCATCACCGTAATGCCTCAGTTCCTCCTAACTTACCCTCTTGAGACCTTTGTTGCCCTACATGCACATTCTCCAGGGCAATATAATTTTCCTGTCCTAAGATTACTAATACAGATCACAGGATTCCAGGTAACTAGCTTCAGTACAAAGCAAAGATTTCATTTGTTCTCCAGAGGCCAAGCCCTGGCACAAAGGTTGAGTAAACAGATTGTGGCAGGGGATCTTCACAGGGACATGAAAAACTAATCCTCCCTCCCAGGATGTGACACATCAGTGCACCCTCTCCCCAAACGCTGCCGCTCATGGGCTCTAGTCACATGAGTGGGGTTTGCACCATGGAGCCACATCTAGACAGAAATAACTGCAGTCAAAGAAAGTAATACACAAGATTTGATATAAACAAAAACAGATCTCCTTCCTGTCTGAAGAGGAAGATAAGAAACATCCACCTCAGTAAATGTAGGTGCTGAATATGAATTTGGTCAGTGGTTACCACTGTTTATTGTAGTAGTGTTCTGTAGTAAAGTTGAGGAAAAAAGGAGAGAATGGGAGATTTGCTGTCACGTGCAGGGACAGATTTGTAATCAGATTTGCTTACAAAATAAGACCTCTACATGAGAGCGGGCACTGACTTGACAGAATAAAGCCTCACAGATTTGCACTGTGCATAGTGCCCTCATGTGGATTTTGGTGTATAGCTACATTTGCAGATTCATTAAATTTTATATAATAATTATATGACAGATATGGTAGCTGCATTAACATTGACAGAACAAGGAGTAATGGTCTCAAGTTGCAGTGGTGGGGGAGGTTTAGGTTGGATATTAGGAAAAACTTTTTCACTAGGAGGATGGTGAAGCACTGGAATGGGTTACCTAGGGAGGCGGTGGAATCTCCTTCCTTAGATATTTTGAAGGTCAGGCTTGACAAAGCCCTGGCTGGGAAGATTTAGTTGGGGATTGGTCCTGCTTTGAGCAGGGGGTTGGACTGGATGACCTCCTGAGGTCCCTTCCAACCCTGATATTCTAAGATTCTATGATTAAAGATCAGGCAAGAACTGTCCAGTTCAATCCTATGTGTTCTTGTGCTAACCCAGAGGGAACTGCAGCATCCTCATTAAACCCAAAATACTGTAATTGTGATATGACCTGAATTGAGACAGAGCTCAGCAAAATTCATCTTAAAAATGCATTTTATGTTAGCAAAAAGTGGCAGAGAGAAGAGGATTGTGCTGCAATTGTTGGGTTCTCTGAGGGCTTGTTTACATGGTGCTTTATTCCCCACCCGTAGGGATGTAAATTGTAGTCCACACTCACATGTCATACACTAACTGCATGACATGCACTAAAAGTTCTCTAATGTGTGTTAATGTAGTCCCATTACAAACAGTAGTTAAGGTGCACTAGGGAACTTTTAATGCATGTCAGCAGGGTTCAAATGGACCAGTTAGTGCACTACATGTTAATATGGACTAAATTTTCCACCACTCTGTTGCAGACTGAAGCACTGTGTACACAAGCCCGGACACTACCAAAAACACCACCACAGATTGCAGTGATGCCTCTGGAATGTGAACTGATCACTAAAAACTGGACTGAATCCACCAAGTCCTTTCTCACAGGCACTTACCAGAAGAGAATAACAGCTTGTGGTCAATGGAATGGATTCATACCCCCACACAGGTGAAAGGTTATATATTCCAGTGCCAATAGTCTGAATGATATAGTCCCTTCCCTCTACCCTGCAAACCCATTTCTTACTGAGAGTATTGTTGTCCAGGATGAGTAGATATTTAAACAGGGAATGTAAGCTAAAGTATGTGTGTGTGTTTAAGTATAAAGGGCAAAGAGGAAACCACAATATGAAAACATACTGATGGCTACGAATGATATATGTCAGAAGCTATCTACATATTCCATTTGGGGGATTTCACTGGCACAAGTTAAGAAATGCCACAAACAGCTGCAAAAAACTGAAACATTTTCGGCATGGTAAAACCACATTAGTGACTATATACTGTCTCAATGCAAATCTTCCTGTGAGCCAGATGGTGAGGTGGCAGCAGTGAAAAAGATGGGTGGAAACGTCTCAGAATGAGGTTTTGGGTCTCCGGCCTTGCTACCTCTTCTAATGTTGCAGTACATTCAAAGGGCCTGATTTTGATCTCGGGTAGAAGACTTTTATCGCAGTGTAACTCCACTGTCTTCAGTAAAGTTACTGCACTTTTTAACTGATGTAAATCAGATGTCTGGCCCTCTGAATGCTAGTGTGCATTATTTGCAATACTAGTCTGCAATGAAAAACAATTTGATCAGTCATTTCTTATGTGAGTTGGGGTTACTTGTTCATAATGATGGACTAATAATCAGATCAGTGGATAATGGTAAATTTATTTTTTTATTAATAATAAATGGGACTGTCACATGAAATTACTTTCTTACAAACACAGTGTAGGAAGATGTCCAGTTTACTAACTAAGGGAACTCAGAGTGGAGGCTGTATAGGTGAGGTGTTACGGTAAGTGAACATACTGTTAGAAAAGTTAGATCAATGATTGTGTCTAATGGACCATTGTTTCAGTAATCAATATTTATGTATCAGTTTTGATGTGAGATCACATGTTTGACACAAAACATAATTGACTAAATATCAAGGATTACTGAAATCAGAAAATGTACAAAAGAAAGAAAAAACAGCTATGGCTAATCATCAGTTTAAAAGTACATTTCCTTACCTCTCTCACTTAAAATCATTTTGTTTCTGTTTCGTCTAAAGCCAGCTGTGATACAGCAATGCCATTGGATGCTGTAATATAAAACCCCAATAGCACAACTGTTCCTCTGAAAGCCATTTGTTACTCACTCTCATTGGAATGGTTCCAAGCAAATAATCTAAAATTACACTTTAAAACTGATCATTTAACAACAAATATTGTATGAACCCTTTTTTAATCTAATCAACTCCCTACACCCAGATAACTGATTTTATGTCAAGAAATCTCTGGCACTATCAGCAGCTGGAACACAGCTGTGTTGGAGGCTCTGGTCCGATTTGATGGTAGGATATCTTCTCTTCCGGCTTCATTAAGGTGCAAATAGGGCTTTTCCCTGCAGCTGGATCAGATGAAATAGGTAGGCACTGGATTTTCCATTACCTCTTTGAAAGCCCACACATTTGTTGTTTCTGAAAAGTCTCTTAAGAAATAAAACCTATGAGCAGTTAAAATTTTGCTTTAGCAGGTTATCAGATGGAATGGCCAGAAACTGTTTTAATAAAAGTCTAGAGAAAAGAAGCGTTCGTGCCCAGCGTTACTTTTAGATTACAAGGTGGTGTTGAAAATGAAGAAGGAAATGGAACTGGAACTGAAACTAAAGCACTATCAACATGTATAGATTTTCTGATCATTTCATCTAATTTAAGTTATTAGCACAGAATCCTAAGCTACAATAATGCCACAGCGTGTCAGGTACTGCCTCCAAAGTTAAGGAACATGGTCCAAGAATAGCACAGAGAACATACAGAGGAAGATTCTGAAGACATTCCAGGGATTTTCTCCACTGGTGGTAGCACTGCTCAGACGACACAGATTTCCAAGACATTGGTAGCATTCAAACATCCATTTTAGACAGGCCAAAATGATCAAGAGTTCAACATGAAGTGCCGTAATTCATGACGGAAATTCTTAAACTAATTTTTTTTGCAAAATAGGCAGATTTTATCCTGACTGTCAATATAAGCTGTGATCTGGACACCTGTAAAATTACCAAGTTCCATCAGTGCCTATTTTTAAAAATTGAACATTTTAACTAGTGCTTGGCTATCCTTGAAGTATCACTCCCTGAACTACAATTTTCCCCCCTGTAATACATCTATTCTTTTTTTAAAAAAAACAAACCTGTTTCATTCTCTTCAGAACAAAACTGCAAGTGGCTGGCTGGCTGGCTCTGGCCAACTTTTCTATTTGTGTCATTGATATGGTTTACCATCTGGTTTACTCTGTATGCCATGTAAATATATGTATCTTATTTTTCTCCCTATATATTCAGGAGCTTGCCATAACTTTGTAGAAGGATTCTGTCTGACTACTCTTTGTAAGGATATTGTCCCTGTCTAAGCTATTGTACTTTTCTGTCTTTTGGGCCTTAAATCAAGAAAGCATCTCTGTTCCAGACAGCACTTAAGCAAGTGGTTAAAGTTAAACACATGCTTAAATCCCACTGAAGTAAATGGAAGTTCAACACATGCTTAAAGTTCAACACATGTTCCTCAGGCGTTTTCCTGAATTGAGATCCTTTGATTAGAAACCCTTCAAGCCTTGATATTTGTTTTGAGTATAGTGCCAACCATACTGTCAACACTTGCTAATCATTACTATAATTATTTATTAATCATTGCCTCCACAGGTGTAACCTCAAATTAGAACTAATTGGCTTTCTTTATATTCTCTTAAGAGCAATGTCTAGTGTCAAATTCTCCTTTGCGTGACAGCACTGCAAGTTCACTGACAACAATGCAGTAAGTTACACCAGTGTAAATCAGACAAAAATATAGCTCCCTATATCTAATCAGTTTCCAGTAAGTTCCTGATTAATTCCTGAAGTAAATGATCACTACCATGTGAACCTTCTCATCTATGCAAAACATTCAGTTTCACCCAACTATGTAAACTGAACAGCTATCACTATAGTTTTCACAGCAGACTGGTGGTGTTCAATGGGAACATATGGTAGTTGTGATACTCAAACAGCTTTCCTCAACCCTGTATTTGTCTGATTCAGCTTTCATCGCTACAGTGAGAAGGAGTAGCAAGAGGCTCGTGGTGCATGGGCCTTGGACAAAAAATTCATTCTTAAGGAAAGGTGCTTCTCTGTGATAAATTATTTGATCTGTTGGAGTTGGTACTGCAGTGCAAGGATATTGTTGTCAATTGCTATCCTTGTACATGTTTTGCCATAACTTTCCCAGACTCTAATTGCTTCTTTCCTAAAGGTGTTCTTGTAAAACCCTGAGTGGGCATTAAGAATGAGTAGAAAGTCTCCATTCCTCTTACTTGGTTTATATGCACAGCAGATATCTTATATGATTTGAGTCCTGAGCATACATTATAACCTGTCAGTTATATAAATAATCTGTTTTAAGAGATAAATTCAGTTTTGTCATTTCAGTGATATTTTTAATACGGGATTCTGTTCCCAAATTCACTGCTGGTGTAACTGGTTTAACTCTAGAGACTGGAAATTTACTCCTTTGGACAACACATTTTATGTTTAATCTAAAAATTCATGCAATCATAATATTTTTCTTGATAGATGAATAGAAAATTTTCCTGTTTTATATTTACTAGCAAAAGAAATTTGCAGCTGATCAGTTGTGTTTCTATTGTATAAATCAGGGAAAGACGTCACTGCAGAATGGCAGGGTTGTACTAAATCTGGTGGGTACCCCTGGATTACCTGACCTTCCCACATTCACCCCATGGTGCATTTGCATTTTTAAAAACCAAACCCTAATAACTACCACATTCTTAGTGTCATTGTGACCTTCAAGTTTAATTTTTATCAAAACAAAATAAGTTAAGAATATAAAGGAACAGATTTTTTTTTAAAAAATATACAAATAAGTCAGTTGTATCATTCTTATCAACATTCAACAAACAAATAGTACTTTAGGTACTATATCTTGCATATTCAACAAAAATATGCGATTACAATATGCAACTTACAGGGCCCCCCAGTCTCCCAGTGTTCATACCTTTCATGCTTCTTAACTTCCCAAAACAGGAACTTCATATCCAGATTTGCTAGTCTTTAGTATAAACCTTCCCAGCTTAATACACTATTTAGCCATCTCATGTCCCCGTTCCATACATGGAAATCCCATTGAAATTAAGAGCAGGTTTGCATAAAGTTTATTTACAGAATGGGGTCCCACTGTCTACTAGTCTCTCACCGATAAGCTTAATGGGCATAATTCTGATTTCATTTACACTCCTGAAAATCAGGAACTAACTCTTCTAAAGTATATGGAGTTAATGCTAGTGTTATAACACCAGCATATAAAAAGTGAGATCAGAATAAGGTCCCAGGGTTTCACAGTAGCAAAAGGGGAAGATAGCTAATGCTCATTTTTATTAAAGCAATACTTCCATTGTTCCATGAAATCATGATCCCAAATCCTGTAGGAACCCTACTGAAATCTCTCTGATTTTGGACAAGAATATCGTAGTATTTTTATAAGGAACAAGTAAAGATTTTGTAGGTTATTCTTTATTCTATGTCCTTTACTGCTGAAGAAGAAAAAAATCCTGCTAACTCCATTAACCTTTTTCAACACAACGGCACTAGCATTTATAATAAGAAATCAGTATAACACTCTGATCATGATATCAATTTCCCTAACAGTAAAAATATATACCAACATAATTTGATGCTAAATAAAAAGCTCTCTGCAGGGCAAATTGGAACTATGGTCACTTTCATAATGCATATGAGTGTAAAGGGGGGACAGAGCTTAGCATTTGGTTCCATTTATGTGTATCCACAGAAGGGTTGTCATTCTGGCACTTCTCCTTCACTTCTTACAATATGCATATGTTTCTCTGACATACATAGATAGTACACTAGACCTGTTTATGACGCTGACCCATACAGGCTCACCTGTGCATGATTGCATGATTATTCTTTCCTTAAAGTACATGCAATTATGAATATCACATGAAAGTTAATCCATAAAATCCTGTATATGAGTCCAAATTATTCAAAAACTCATAGCAAAGTTAAGTATAAAATTTGACTCTAGTACAGCAGTGCAATGATTTCTAACTTTCTCTGTAGGTTTAAACTAGTTTTCTAGTGAATGGTAAGCGTATCTGGTATTTTACTGACTGGAGATGTTTTCATGTAAACAAAGTAAATTTTGGGTTTCAAAGCAGAAGTTGATTTACATGACAATAAGTGCTGCAAATGCCCTGATGCCAAACCCTAGAAAAAATCCTTCTCATGTCAACTTTCACTTATTTTGCATGGTCAGGGGTTTGGAGGGAAAGGCAAAAGTTTTCATTTGGGTTTAACTTCAGAACAATAAAACAAAACATTGTAACTTGCTTTTAGAGCACAATCCGAAAAACAGAATCAGAGAAAATCTGTGTTAAAAATCTCATTACAAAGAAACATTGACATTACCTATTTACACCCCAATTTCTCAAAGTAGAGCTAAAGAATAAAATATTTCAGTAGATCTCAGCAGAAAAGGCACAAAACACAAAGCAGGGCATGCTTGTGTCATTTTGTCACAAAGAAGCATTGACCATTGTACAACATGGAAAAAGTCAGTATTCATGTGACATCTCACAATATCATAGATGCATGGGGGGGGGTATATCTTCCTCCCAATGTACATACATAACTTCCAGCAAAGCTGGAAATAATTACTAAAAAGGGGAGCAAAGGGATGAAAATATACCCAATGGTTTGTTACAATCTACACCTCAACTTATGCATTAAGGAGGCTGATTGCTGTTTTATCATTATTGGTAAACAAATACACTGCAGTGTCTTTATAATGCAGTCTCTGTGAGCTGGGGATTGTGGGTGTTATGTGGGATTGATGAGGCTTAGTGGAGTTGGGAACCACGTTGTGCACTTAAATATATAATTTAACTGCTTCCTTGCTCCATACAAAAACACTAAAATATGTAAAAGAAGCCTGAGTCCTTGCAAAGAAGAACTGTTGTTCTTAGAAGAGAACTTTGCCTATACTGTGCAGGAATGGCTATTCTGATGTTAAGGTGCTTCAAAAATCAGATCAATGATCTGCAATTTCCATGGCATTTCTCTCTCTAATGTACCATCATACATCCATCTGCCATGGCAGTGTCCTGTTAGCTATATTTCTATAACTAGCCTGTCTTCATCATCACTGCTTGTGTCATCGTATTCCACTCGGGTTTGTTTCCTTATCATCTCTAAACCTCTTTTTTTGTATGTTTTGGAAGGTGTTTCAGAGCTAGCTGTGGACTCTGTGGGACTGAAGGGAAATGAGGGCTGTTTAAAAGTACTAGTGCCAGTTTCATTAAGTCTTCGATGGCCATCTGATTGTAAGTAGGCTCCATTCTTGTCCATGCATCCATGAGAACTGTTTTCAGAAGAGTTTATCCCCTGTATATTAGCTGTGCTAGGTAAGCTAGTACTTGTGATTGATATCTCAGGAAGGGTGTTTACCTTTGATCCCAATGAAGCTGAACACACAGTTTTGGAACTAGGAGTAAGTTTCTCCTTCAGAGATGAGTATGAATTTCCTTCCATTGGATGTTCCTCCTTTCCTGAGGTCTGGACCAATGGGTATAATGCAGCAGAACTTTGACCTTGTGACTCTACATTGAGTATATTTTTGTGGTCAGCTTTCGGCCATAAGAAAAAAGGAGCAGTAACCTCTGAACCCATACTCGCATGCTGGCAGCATGTGCCTGTGCCTACAAAATCAAAAGGAAAAGACCAAAAAGAGGATTCCACATGGTCAGAATGAGCATTTGGCTGTGGCTCCACTGGAAATGATTTCTGAAGCGTGAGAGGTTGAGTCACTAAACAGCAGATGTCCAGGTCATTGTCGGTTTGTCGCATGGCTGCTTTAGCTGGTGATGAACATGAGTATGTTACCATAGGTAATCCTGGAGTTGCATTAAAGTTCTGAAGAAAGAGATTGCCTCTTGAGTGTTTCTCGATTGGTATAGGAACATCCTGCAGCAGATGGGGGTGTGGGGGAGAGGATCAGGAAGGAAATGAATTTCAACTTACATTAAAATTTTCAATCCAAAGCAATGTCATCCTTTGTAAAGAGAATGAAATAACAATTACGTTGACTATATCCACATGACTATAAGACTGTTTATATCTCGTGTCAAGTATCAGAGGGATAGCCGTGTTAGTCTGAATCTGTAAAAAGCAACAGAGGGTCCTGTGGCACCTTTAAGACTAACAGAAGTACTGGGAGCATAAGCTTTCGTGGGTAAGAACCTCACTTCTTCAGATGCAAGTAATGGAAATTTCCAGAGGCAGGTATAAATCAGTATGGAGATAACGAGGTTAGTTCAATCAGGGAGGGCGCCCTCCCGGTGCCACAGGACCCTCTGTTGCTTTTTATATCTGGTGTAACTCTGTTGAGATCAACTGAGTTATACAGGCATAAATGTGGTTCTTCATCTCTTCAATTGTGATTATATTTGCTTTCCTTTTTGTCATAACTCCAAGATAAAGTATTCATCCCTCCAGTGATTGCTAATCTCTGAGAAATGAAGTAAATTACTTGTGCATTTCTCCACTGTTTGTTAGTTGCTGAAGGTTTTGTTTTTGTTGGTTGTTGGGGTGTCTGTGTGTATTTTGTTTTTTGCTTTTTAGCTAGGTGATGACTCGTGCTAATGGCTTATGGCTGAAATAGGGGGTTGCTGACTAACTGCATGGTTACATGGTGTCTGGTTGATTTTCTTTATGTTGAAATACTATGTACACATGGCAAGGGAGTGTGTATAACTGAGACATTAGGGAGCTAAAAACATAGGGTTTATTCTGTTATTTGTGAGCAGTATAGAAATACCAAGGTGGGTGTGCATCTACAGCAAAGTTGGTTTGTTGAGGAATCATAGAATATCAGGGTTGTAAGAGACCTCAGGAGGTCATCCAGTCCAACCCCCTGCTCAAAGCAGGACCAATCCCCAACTAAATCATCCCAGCCAGGGCTTTGTCAAGCCTGACCTTAAAAACCTCTAAGGAAGGAGATTCCACCACCTCCCTAGGTAACCCATTCAAGCTTCACCACCCTCCTAGTGAAAAAGTTTTTCCTAATATCCAACCTAAACCTCCCTCACTTCAACTTGAGACCGTTACTCCTTGTTCTGTCATCTGGTACCACTGAGAACAGTCTAGATCCATCCTCTTTGGAACTCCCTTTCAGGTAGTTGAAAGCAGATATCAAATCCCCCCTCATTCTTCTCTTCTGCAGACTAAACAATCCCAGTTCCCTCAGCTTCTCCTCATAAATCATGTTCTCCAGCCCCCTAAGCATTTTTGTTGCCCTCCGCTGGACTCTTTCCCATTTTTCCACATCCTTCTTGTAATGTAGGGCCCAAAACTGGACACAGTAGTCCAGATGCGGCCTCACCAATGTTGAATAAAGGGGAACAATCACGTCCCTTGATCTGCTGGCAATGCCCCTACTTATACAGCCCAAAATGCCGTTAGCCTTCTTGGCAACAAGGGCACACTGTTGACTCATATCCAGCTTCTCGTCCACTGTAACCGCTAGGTCCTTTTCTGCAGAACTGCTGCCTAGCCACTCGGTCCCTAGTCTGTAGCAGTGCATGGGATTCTTCCGTCCTAAATGCAGGACTCTGCACTTGTCTTAGTTGAACCTCATCAGATTTCTTTTGGCCCAATCCTCTAATTTGTCTAGGTCCCTCTGTATCCTATCCCTACCCTCCAGCGTATCTACCATTCCTCCCAGTTTAGTGTCATCTGCAAACTTGCTGAAGGTGCAGTCCACGCCATCCTCCAGATCATTAATGAAGATAATGAAGCCCCAGGACTGACCCTTGGGGCACTCCGCTTGATACTGGCTGCCAACTAGACATGGAGCAATTGATCACTACCCGTTGAGCCCGACGATCTAGCCAGCTTTCTATCCACCATTTAGTCCATTCATCCAACCCATACTGCTTTAACTTGTGTCAAGAATACTGTGGGAGACCGTATCAAAAGCTTTGCTAAAGTCAAGAAATAACAAGTCCACTGCTTTCCCCTCATCCACAGAGCCAGCTATCTCATCATAGAAGGCAATTAGGTTAGTCAGGCATGACTTGCCTTTGGTGAATCCATGCTGACTGTTCCTGATCACTTTCCTCTCCTGTAAGTGTATCAGAATTGATTCCTTGAGGACCTGCTCCATGATTTTTCCAGGGACTGAGGTGAGGCCGACTGGCCTGTAATACCCCAAATCCTCCTTCTTCCCTTTTTTAAAGATGGGCACTACATTAGTCTTTTTCCAATCATCCGGGACCTCCCCCGATTGCCATGAGTTTTCAAAGATAATGGCCAATGGCTCTGCAATCACATCCGCCAACTCCTTTAGCACCCTCGGATGCAGCGCATGCAGCCCCATGGACTTGTGCTCATCCAGCTTTTCTAAATAGTCCTGAACCACTTCCTTCACCACAGAGGGCTGGTCACTTCCTCCCCATACTGTGCTGCTCAGTGCAGTAGTCTGGGAGCTGACCTTCTTCGTGAAGACAGAGGCAAAAAAAGCATTGAGTACATTAGCTTTTTCCACATCCTCGGTCACTAGGTTGCCTCTCTCATTCAGTAAGGGGCCCACACTTTCCTTGACTTTCTTTTTGTTGCTAACATACCTGAAGAAACCCTTCTTGTTACCCTTAACATCTCTTGCTAGCTGCAACTCCCAAGTGTGATTTGGCCTTCCTGATTTCACTTGTGCATGCCTGAGCAATATTTTTATACTCCTCCCTGGTCATTTGTCCAATCTTCCCCTTCTTGTAAGCTTCTTTTTTGTGTTTAAGATCAGCAAGGATTTCACTGTTAAGCCAAGTTGGTTGCCTGCCATATTTACTATTCTTTCTACACATCGGGATGGTTTGTTCCTGCAACCTCAATAAGGATTCTTTAAAATACAGCCAGCTGTCCTGGACTCCTTTCCCCCTCATGATATTCTCTCAGGGGATCCTGCCCATCAGTTCCCTGAGGGAGTCAAAGTCTGCTTTTCTGAAGTCCAGGTTCTGTATTTTGCTGTTCTCCTTTCTTCCTTATGTCAGGATCCTGAACTCTACCATCTCATGGTCACTGCCTCCCAGGTTCCCATCCACTTTTGCTTCCCTTACTAATTCTTCCCTGTTTGTGAGCAGTAGGTCAAGAAGAGCTCTGTCCCTAGTTGGTTCCTCCAGCACTTGCACCAGGAAATTGTCCCCTACACTTTCCAAAAACTTCCTGGATTGTCTGTGCACCCCTGTATTGCTCTCCCAGCAGATATCAGGGTGACTGAAGTCCTCCATGAGAACCAGGGCCTGTGATCTAGGAACTTCTGTTAGTTGCTGGAAGAAAGCAACTGAGGAGCATCTGAAGAATTAGATTCCTAAATATGAGAACTAATTTTCATAAAAATATAATTTTACAATAGTAATTTATACTAATATATTCAAAACTCATATAGTAGCTGTGACAGTGAGAGAAATACCATTTCAAGTTACGCTATTTTCACTGCAAAAACATTCTAAATTCAGTGATTTTTAATGTTTTTGCAGCCACGTTACCTTGCCATCTTTGCAGCATTTGTGAAAACACAAAATCTGAGAAGCAAATAAATGGACAAAATTAAACTGCAGAAGCTTTCAAATTACAATTAGGGTGCAACTGAAGTTTTCTAAAATCAGTGTCATCTTCTGTGTATTTAACAAATATTCATAGGTGAATTACAGGTAAATCACTTACTTTTCCATCCAGTTTGCCTTTTTGCGTGAAGCTGCTTGAATGCCCAGCTGGTGAAAATATTCCTGAGTTATTTTTGTGATTCCTGTCTTCTTTCTTATGATTATTCCCTTTGGACACTGGCTTGTCTGAGGTGGGGCAAGATAGCTCCTCTTGCTGGGGGAGATAATTATCTGTTGGGCAAGAGAAGATTTAGAGAGATTTTTTAAGGTTAAGATACAGTGCTCAATGAGTTTTCCATAAACCTTTTTTTTTTCTTATCTGTGGACAGACTTTGACTTCTTAAATTGTTGTATCAAATTAATTCTGAACATGATTTATTCTAATGTACTTTAACCTCTGGATTCCTTGCAAACTGTGTTCTATAGCAGCTGTGTTGAGTAGTTGCTATTTGTAATCTGCTATTCAAGCTGAGTGACTTTTCATGAATATTCCTGTGTGAATACTATTTCGACCCTTCTTTTCAATTAACATTCTTGTGTGCAAAATTTTGTATGAACATATCTTCATGGGAAGCAACTTAAAAGTGGCATTCTCATGAATACCACTGAAGCAAATTTGCCGTTTAGATTCCAATAAACAATCTTAGGGCAGGTCTTCACTACGGGGGAGGGGGGGGTCGATTTAAGATACGCAAATTCAGCTACGCGAATAGCGTAGCTGAATTCGACCTATCGGAGCCGACTTACCCCGCTGTGAGGACGGCGGCAAAATCGACCTCCGCGGCTCCCCGTCGACGGCGCTTACTCCCACCTCCGCTGGTGGAGTAAGAGCATCAATTCGGGGATCGACTGTCGCGTCCCGACGAGACGCGATAATTCGATCCCCGAGAGATCGAGCATAAAATACTTTTTTCTTCAGAATTTGCTTACCTTTCTATCCTTCATGTATCTTTATACAAAATTTTAAATGACAGAATCCTGGAGCGGTAGTGAGGGAGATGGGTAGAAGGAGATGTGTTAATAAGAGCAAGAGAGTAGGAAAAGAAGTTAGGGAAGAAATGTTAATGAGATACAAAACTGCAAGTCAAGGGAATGGCCAGAAAGTACTGAACTTCAAATTTCAGAATGGAAAAGGGACAGAACTAAAAGGACCTATACAGTTAAGTTGCTTTTCCACATTGCAGTGGCAAGTAGTATTTGCAGTGTTGTTGTACCCCTATTGGTCACAGGCTATTAGACAGACAAGCTGGGTGAGGTAATTTCTTTTATTGGACCAACTTCTGTTGGTGAAAGAGACAGGATTTCGAGCTTACACAGAGCTCTTCCTCAGGTAGTAATGGCAGAATCCATCGTAAGAAACAGCTCAGCTCTTGTATATTGCAACTATACCAGCTCATGTCTCCAAGGTTACTGGCATTAAGTAGCTAACTAATTAGATAAATGGAGAGGATCAGGGAGAGGTTACACAAATAGTCAAAAAAGACAGCAAAAGATTCTTCTGTTGATTGGAATTATATGATGATTCGCCTTTTATTGCATACACACCGCTGCTATGTGCTATTGCTGATCACAAAAGAGAGAACTCGGTAGAGCTGGCTGGAAGTTGGAATTCCTTCCTGCAAGAAGTTTCCAATTTTTGAAAAAATGTTTTGTCCCAAGTCGTGATGAAAATTCAAATTGAACATTTTTCATAGAAGGATTTCTAGAAAAACTCAATTTTGGCAAAAACAATAGTGGAATTGTTCAGCTTGCTGGCAGCCCGCCTAAAAGGCTCTTCTAAACTTTGTTTTCAAAAAGTGAGGTTGACAAGAGCCTTCCAGGTGAGCTGCCAGAGAGGCAGAGAGCTGGGGTGCTCAGCCCTGGTCCGGGGGGAGACCAGAGCTCTTAGCCACTGGCAGTGGGGCAGGCTGAGAGCGGGGGAGGAGAGTCACAGCACTCAGCCTCTGGCAGATTACCTGCAACGCTCTTGTCAATTTCATTTTAGGCCTGCAGGGAGAAAATGAAATTGACAAGACCTTGGAAGACAGTGGGAAGCCATCATTTTGATTTTTTCTATTGGAAAATTGAAATTTTTGACAAAATTGGAGTTTTGAATCTGTGAAAAGGGCATTTTCAGTTACAGAAAACACTTGTCCTGTTCTATAAATTGGTGAAATAGTTGTGTTGTGTTGTGTTGGACTTACCCCAAGCTGTGGCCTCACAAGATCACGCTAATGTTTGGTATCAGCCACTTAAAATCCACGTGGCTATTAATAATGTTACAATTAACAGCTACACAACTCTTTTCATGGTCTTGTGATTAAAGCACAGAGTAGGGAGTCAGAAGTTCTGCATTGTATTCCTGGCTCTGCCACTATGCTGTTAGATCTTGGTAAAGTCACTTCACTTCTCTGCACCTCATCACCTTTTCCGTCAATGTAATGGTGATAATTGTACTTCACTACCTCACATGAGTATTATAGGCCTAAATCTTAATATATGCAAAGCACTATGAGATCCCTGATGGAAGGAACTCTAGAAGGACAATGTATTATTATTATTTATTTATTTATCATTTATTTTCAAAGCCCTGTAGAAACTAATTAATCTTAGTCTTAATGAAAGTCTTCGTTCTCTCATTTTCATATGTTCTGCTCTTTTGATGCTCAGGGATGTGCCAGCAGTCACATGCTTTTGTGTATTTCACATCTGTTTATCAGAACAGTTATTTAAAAGGAACAAAACAATGTTTTAAAATGTTTTACTACAGATCATTCTGGTTACCCACCAACGTGATCATACATCAATTTCATAAACATCCCTGATTTCAGCACCATGGTCAACACTAATTTCCTATTACAAATGAGACATACACCTACTTATCACAAATAATGGCCCAGATTTTCAGCCCTGTGAACTATACTTAGATATGGATTTTGTGCCTTTAGGCAGAGTACTGAACCACCCAGGCAGTAGACCCACAAGGCACAATTCCTCCATGCCTCTTGTGCTGGAACTATAATCTTGCTTGGTCTTAGGCAAAGATGCACGTGGGAGATGTGGGTCTTAATCCTTGCATGGCTGTGTAAGATGAGGGAACAGTCTAACCATGAGTATAAAGAGAGTGGCTCATTTACAATAAGAGGCTCTCTCTATGTTTATGTTCTGTTTCCATGTGCAACTTTTCTTGTATCAAAACCATGTCTCTGCTTCCATTCTTTCTGTATTCATAAATAGTATCTGACTTGTGAGGAATCATGCCCAGAGTCTGCAGTGCGGTTCACCCATAGAATTCAGCACAGAATGCCAGCAAATTTCTGGAGAAATCTCTTTACTTTATAAGCATATGGCACTTAAACCATAATACAGAAGCTAATATGGCTAATAAAACTTTCAATCCATGTTTTTATTCATTTGAATAAGTACTACAAGGTTAAGTTATTCTGCAATAGAATTATAGAATCTTTTAGCAGAAAAGCAGAAATGTTTAAAAATATTTTTATTGCAACAGTGCAGCACAGCAAATAAGCTATAAATCTGCTGTGACAACAATTAGACATGACTGAGTCTAATAACAGATTTCAGAGTAGCAGCCGTGTTAGTCTGTATCGCAAAAAGAAGAACAGAAGTACTTGTGGCACCTTAGAGACTAACAAATTTATTAGAGCATAAGCTTTCGTGGACTGCATCCGAAGAAGTGGGCTGTAGTCCACGAAAGCTTCTGCTCTAATAAATTTGTTAGTCTCTAAGGTGCCACAAGTACTCCTGTTCTTCTTTTTTCTAATAACAGAATTAGTGATTTTTTTCTACCATATTTGAGTTGTACAGTTTCTCTGTCTCCTATATTTCGATATATACAATTTGTATTTTATTTATAACTTGATCATTCAGAGTACTTTATTTACAGTTCGCTGAGCCCAGATGTTGCAGGCAGCAGGGCTGGTGATTTAAGAGGTAGCACTCTTCTGAACCAATACTGAAGTTCTGAACCAGGACGCTGAGCTCCCAAAGGCCCCTTTTTCAGATCAAAAGTAAAATCAAGGTTCATGTTATCACTAAACAGGCTGTGTTCCACTCCAGAAGTGGCTTCATTTCAGGTTCTTTCTGTACCTCCCAGTTTATTAAGAAACTGAATTATTAATTTTTGTCAAGCACTTCAAATGAACACTGCCATAGAAGAACAAAGTTATTGTTGTGTTCATTTATTAATCATTTGAACTATCATAAATTCATTTATTTCAAGAAATACAGTATAAAACGGACTGTTATAAATTATTGTAAAAAGATAAACTTATTGTGTATTTGAGAATACCACTAACTCCAGTGCAGTCCACCCCTATGAAGACTTGCAGACTACTTGGCAAGGCCAGCTCCAGGGTTTTGGCCGCCCCAAGCAGCCAGAAAAAAAAAAAGGAAAAAAAAGCCGCGATCGCAATCTGCGGCGGCATTCAGCGGGAGGTCCTTCACTCCCAGGTGGAGTGAGGGACCGTCGGCCGAATTGCCGTGGAATACCTGGACCTGCCGCCCCTCTCCGGAGCGGCCGCCCCAAGCCCCTGCTTGAGAAGCTGGTGCCTGGAGCCAGCCCTGCTACTTGGGCACTTCCATGAAGGATAGCTGTACCTAGTGACTCAGAGATCATATCTGTCTAATTAGTTGTTCCAGTTATCAGGAGATGGGTGGCAGTGCAAGGACACCCACTGTCTACAACTGTATCTGTTCTATAGACACAGTATTTTTTTTCCTAGGGCTGGAGCCAGGCAGGTTTATTATCCTATAACATATTTTCCCAGTATCTAACCCTGACAGCTTCTCTTACAAAGGCACATACAGATGGCGATTTTGAAAAGTTGGGCCCTGATTTGCTTTAATGGTCATAAGAACACCATTGCAAAGGGAGGAAATACAGTATTTGTAGCCATATATGAAACATTATATGTATCAGATAAATTGGTTTATATTAAAAATTAATCAAAGAATATTACACACTTGCAAACATGAATAGGCGAGTTATCCTTACCTTGCAAATTTGACACAGGAGGGTGGCATTTCTCACATTGATTAAGGCTATCGTGTGTGTGGAGCAGCTGATGCTTTTTCAGAGAATCTAGTGTCCTGTTTGGAAGCCAGTGTTGCTTGCTCAGCCTGTTAGTTTTCAACTGAGTATATCCGTGCATGTGGTTCCCTTTGGACCTGCATTGTAAAATATACCATTTTCAGTGAAAACACAAACAGGTATGTTGTAAGTAGTTGCTATTTAAAAGTAGCCCCAGTAGAGTAATATCACAACTTCAGTGGAATTCCACTTGGTCTGAAACTGGCCTATAGAAGTATGACTATAATGAAAAAAGGAAATGTTACTTTTATGTATGCCACAAAAAATCCTGTATTAGAGAGCCTTAGTAACCATGGGCAAAATCCTGAAGTTCTTAGTTTTACTGAAGTTGGTGGAAGCTTTGGCTAAGTAGCACTATGTAAAAATTGAGTACAGACTTCAAAATTTGGTCCATCAAGAGGAAAGGGTTGTGTACTCTGCAGGAAATCCACAGATTTTTACAACCAGGCAAGATATCAAAACAAGATCAGACCTCAAGGGCCAGGGTCACACAAGGACACCTGTACTTGTCTGCAAGTGGCCTCTGGCTCAATTTCTTATGTGCTACTGTTTGCTTATCACTACTAAAGAACATAAATATTTCAAGGACTTAGATCAAGAAGTTTGAATTCTCCGGTTTTTGCTATAAAGTGACAAAAGCCTATTAGTTAAGTTTACACATCAGAAGATGTGTCCTTGGGGATGCTGATGAAGAAATACTTGTCTAGCTTCCAAAACATGACAGCATCTCACATCTGTGCGAGTCATAATGAGTGGGACTTTCAAATGTACCTTAGAAAGTCACTGACAATCGATAGGAGGTGTGGTCTTAAATCACTTAAGGTTTGTCTACACTGCAGTAAAACACCCCTGGCTGGCCCATCTCGGCTGGCTCAGGCTCACAGGGATCAGGCTGCCGGGCTATAAAATTGCACTGTAGATGTTTGGGCTCAGATTCAGAGGTCAGGGCAAAAAGTCTGGACCTAAAGGAATGTGACTAGACTATTTAGATGGCACAGGTCAGCTCTTAGTTCTCTGTTTTTATTCTTCTCTCCTTGGCTGCAGCTTAAGCCAGTATATGGTCCCATTTTTGCTTGTCTCTTTAAGGCATTTGGCTCATTGAGCTGCTTTCTCTATGCTCAGCCTGTTTTTTGCTTAACAAGTGAAATCTTTTTTTCAGAATCACTGGGCCTCAGATGAGATAATTTGGCCCATGTATGACAGTCCCATACGGTTATCTGAAGGCAGATTTGGCTTAAACTACTGATTCCCATTGACTGAGTAGAGACTAAAGGATTGAGCCCATGTTTTCTAAATAGTTTTCAACAGCTTATTTGAGAATTAAATACATTCTATATAGACCAAAATAGCTAAAGAATTAGGTCATGGGAAAGAGAAATGAGAAAGAGAGAGAACACACAAAACCCAGCAAATTCTTTCCAACCACCATGATCTAGCTAGTCCACAGTTTGTGGAACTATGGAGGCAGAAGAGACCCACAGCTGCACGCTTGGCATAAATTCATTACACCTTTGTTTTATCTATCAGAAATACAACATAACTTTTAGTTTCAATTCTGGTTTAAATTCATCCTTTTTTCTTTTTAATTTATCAATATAGAGCCCTACTTCTTGTCACTTAAGAGGGTTAGTGTTTTTTTTTTTTTAATCCTTTCTCTTTTCTTACCATGTTACGATTGTTCAAGAGACATGAACTAGGAAAAAAACATGTGTGACAATGTACAGTGCTACAGGAAAGCTTTGCTGCACTAATAATTCATTTCCTCTAAAACAGAAAAGTGTGTGATAAACAGGAACTGAAAACAGTCACGTGAGAGTTTCTGAAAATATGTATGGGGGGCAGGGGATTGCCAGGAAAAGAACTGACAAGTAGAAAGAGGGCAATTCAGCCCTGCGGGTCTGATCTTGTAATTCTGTTAAAGTCAATAGAGATTTTGCCTGTTTCAGGAGAGCAGAACTGAGCACTTTAAGCCCTGATCCTGGACTGAGCTTTGTGTGGACAGACCCTTACTTCTACATAGGACCCACTAATTTTAATTCAGTGAGGTTTTCCACAGTTGCAGGTCTCTGCCTGCACAAAGCATATTACAGGACAGGGTCCATAGAGACAGTCACATTAATGGCAGTAGTTTAGTTGATAGCAAAGCTTGGTCATCAAACATACACTGACACGAATCAGGATGGGGACATGTATTCACATTAGGTCCAGATTAGATGTGGCCCTACTGGAGAAAAATTAAGCTGGCAGCCTTTGCCTCAGAGCCTTTGACTCATTCCTCTCAAATAAGCATCAGTTAACACTACTGGAAAATCCTCATGCCTGCAATTTATACCTTCTTATATCCTTTTGTTGGATGCTCCTCCAGTTACTACCCTATCATTACCCCCTCAATACATGAATAACACCAACAGACCCTGATTGTCAGTGGGCGGGATCGAACCTGGGACCTCCTCTGGAGCTTAGTCCATCAGCCTCTACTGCATGAGCTAAAAGCCACATGGGTGTTAGCTATGGCTGTAAGGCACACTCATTAATCTCTCTAAGTAGTCTCCGTACCACTAGATGGGACAGAACACCACACCGAGGAGGTTACACGTTACATCCATTCAGATTAATTGATGCTGGCTTGTCGGTTTACTGGGGTGTCACTATCATCACTTCTGATTATGTCCCACTGTCTTTATAGTGTTCACCACCCAATTTATCCAGGATAGTCTTATTCTGCCAGGGCAAATTTAAATTTAGTGCAAGCAGATACTGAAGTTTTTGGAGCTGTACCCACTTACTCTAGGGTTAAATTTGTCTCCCAGTCACCAACCCGGGCTTCCTTAGCACAGCAGCAGATCCTGTTCTAAATGCTGTGTAAAAAGATCTTTTCCTGATCCAGAAGAGAAATTCTCTTGTCCCTATTTACAGTAACCGGGAAAGCTTGGGCTCAATGCAGTTTGACCAAGATTATCAGATCACAGGCCAGCCATGGCTTTTGACCATGCAATGGCTTTATGGGGGACATCTGTCAAGAGCAAAAAAACTGGGATACCACAAAAACAGCAAGACCTAATAATACAGTTCTTTATAGTTCTGCATTGTACTTCATCTGCAATAGAGAACTAAAGGTTCAATGTTTGGGTCCCTCCAGGAAAAAGAATGTTGATTCTTTTGTTCCTTCTTGAAATTATAAACTTCAAATGACTGTGAGCATTAATTGACAAGGTTTCCCTCTCCCTTTGACACATTTGTGATGTGCCTAGAAAGCTTTGCACTTTTTTTTTATAAAATAACATAATTTTTTAAATGATCATGCATTTTCCCATAGCATCATGCTGCTCTGTTTTGGTTAATCAGCATTTTGGGAGAACCGTTTTAGTTTCTGAATCTTCTACCTATATTGGATGAGATTGAAAACAACATTCTTTACCATTTTTGGTTGCTTTTCATTTTTTTCTGTTTATGGCTCCTCTTGGATTTATTTGTTGTGAATTTTTCCCTTCTGCAAAGTATTTCTTTCTTCTCTCGCTCTGAAATATTTTCTGAAGCTCCACTTCCTCCAGTCTTTGAACTGGACTGCTGAGAATAGTGAGAAAATTATACTTGTGCATTTCAAAGCACATGAACATTTCTGAATGAGTTACAGAAATTAACTGATTAGATTAATAGAACGTTGTCAAATATTGTAAATCCTAAATTTTACAACGTAATAATGATCTTTGGTAACAAATTCCTTCTGTATTTAAAGAAGTATTTATATGTGGTGTGTTTAGATTAATCACTACCTGTATATTACCCATAAAATTAAAAATAAAACAAGTTTAATATTTTTCTGGGCCCATGTAAAAATAATGTATGTACTCTAGTATTGCCCTGATAGGTGTGAGGTTGATGTTAACCTTACAAATTCTTCCAGGAGCTGCATATCTCTTGAACTGATTAGTTACACTTAAACTAAAAATATCCTTCAAAATCTTAAAAACATTTTATAAAGTATGAACACAAGTGTCTCTGTTAAGATTTGAGTCCATCCTCGTGAAAGATTTTCACCATTACTTCACCATTACTTCTGGTACAGGATCTGTCCTTTTTACTTGTTTATAAAGCACCTAGCACAATGGGTCCCTTGACCCTCAACTGTGGCTCCTAAGTGCTACTGTAATACAAATAATAATTTTAAATGAAAACAGAAAAAAGCACATGCTAGAATATAGGAATCCAAAGGCTATAAAATTCAAGTTACAATAAAGTTAAAGCATGCTTTTCTGGCTAAGCAAATTTTCTGGCCAAATTTCCATGCAATAGGACATGCTTATTTCCACAAAATATGCAAGTCCTGTGCACGAAGTGAGCGGCTATGTGCAGTTTGCATATGTACTTGTGTATTTTATATCTACAGTCACCTGTGTGTGCCCACGCATGCATATTTTAGGAAAACAATTTAGGCACTTTTTTGTTAAAGTAGATTAAGGCTCTCAATAATCTGGGACAGAATAGGATTTATATGCACGTTAGAATAATATGTCCCTAACCTTCACTCTCCTATTCTTTCTAATTAAAGAGTATGCTTGGGGAACTGTGCCCCGTTCTGAAATAGGGAATAGGATTCACAACATTACCTTCTGTGGCTGCTCTCCCTGTGAAAAGGATGAAACCAGTGTTTTTAAATTCCCAGAGGTGAAGCCATAGGGCACAGTCTTGCTAATATTTTTCATTTTGATAAAAGAAAAGTCACATTTTGACAATGTGCCTTCACTACCAGAATTTTTCTTGCAGATGTGCAAGGAAGAGTAAGCAGAGTCAGCCTTCTCCTTTTGCTCAGCAGGTAGAGGAAGGCTCCTGGTTAAACAACACCAAGTTAATTGAGGCTCAGCATTTAGTGATGGGAAGGAACCCTTTGTGCTTGAGATCCTTGAGTTTCCCGAGAGACAAGTCAAACTGATTTGGGACAGTGCAGGGAGTTCCTTATGTTGAGTACTGAGGGTGTGGCAATAAAACGTGCCAAAGGAATGGCAAAAATAATTGGAATTGTCCATTGAACGCACAGAATACTGTAAATCCTGCAACACTGGTGAAGTGTCCTTAAGGATGCCTGAAGAGCTACCGTCTGTGTCCCATCCCATGCCTGTCTGTTCAGTGTCCCCACTAGAGGTTGCCCCTTTGCCTGATGAAGTTGTCATTATTAAAGAGTTATTTCCTGAGTGAAGGTGGCGTAAGACCTGATTCTCTCCTTTGATGTCTGCAGATATGAAAAAGCCACCTGTATACATAGAAGTAAAGCATACTTTCTTCCCTGTGGTTTGTGCAGAGCAAGCAGTTGTACTTATCCACTTCTTGTCCGCTTGCATTCGATCACTTAAGTTATCTTTATCCTCAGTCTCTTTCCAGGTGTCTTTCATTATTTCCTTCTGCCTGCAGCTTTGGTTCTGAAAGCTGTCATCTATCTTGGTTGTAATGTTAGTTGTTGTTGAGTTGACTGGTGAAAAAGGTACCAGAGCCTTCCAGTTTGTATGCACACCCCATCTTAGCCCTACTGCTCTGGCCTGGTGTCTCAATTCAAATTCTAATGGGGACAAAAACACAGCACCAGAATCAGCACTGACTGTCCTACTGTTGATAGTGCAGGAAGTTTTGGTTATCAGAACTGGCAGAGAAATACCGGGCATGCTGTCCTGCCCTGGTTCCACTAAAAGTGACAGGTCTGTAGTACTCTCTTCTTGCGGTAATTTAAGGATGTACTTTGGAGAAAATGCATTTTTCTTTAGAGGTGGAGTTACCTGACCAAGCTCCAGATTTTGAGTAGTGGAAGATATACCAGCATCATCACCACTATGAAGTGGCACTTTTACTCCTGCTGTCACAGGACATGTTTTGGCTCCTGTATCTGTCACCTTACTTAAGGCAAAAGAACTACAATTATCTCTCTTTAATTCAGGCACCAGAAATTCAGGAAGTGAAGCTTTTGATTGTGGAAGAAGGTTAGCAGTATTATCACTATAATATATGGGTTCTATGTGAAGTTTCATGGTTTTCTCATATTCCATGCCTTCAGCACTGCTGATCGATTCATTAATGTCTGTCCTTGAATTCTGCTCTCCTTCTTTAGCTGACTGTTTAATTATTGCTGGGGAGACGGCATGTACACTATAACAGTCTATCAATTTCACTGTTTCACCTACTGTATTATTTTCGCTACTGGGGCTGGGACTGGATTTTAGAGCTGTATTATCTCCACTCTTCAGCTCATCGACCTTCAGTTTTTTTCTCTCTGATGGTAGCTTTTGGAATTCCTGTGTAGATTCACCACTGCTGCAGTTGTGTGCCCTTAAGGCCATCTGTGCATGTTGAGAAGTTTCTTTACTACTGTGGTTTTCTCCATCACTTTTTAAAAGATTTTCACTATCTAATACGAGAGTATTGGATTCGCTCCCAGGACATGACTCTTCCAATTGACTATTATGCATTTGCAGACTATCAGTGTTCAGCATGTTAGAGTTTAATTGACTAGCTCTCTGCTTAAGTTGAAGCCTCGTTTCATGACTGCCTACAGCTACTAACATATTATTGCCACCTGTATATTTATCTGAACTATGTTTGTTGCTGCAGCCATGTTTTTGGGAAGTTTTGCTTATTATACTCTGTTCACCAGCATTTATTGAATGTGCTGTTTCCATTAGTTCTGTAAATCTGCCTGCATTCTCTTTTGAGGAAACACCGTGTAGTACATGATTACCAATGGGACAGGTTTTTGATTCCACAGTGTTTAATTCTGTTGTAGAAATGGTCAGAGGGGAGGAAAGATTCCCACTTAAAGAGCTCCTACCATCTTTTGGCTGAATAACTCCATCACTACTGGCTGCTTCCTTTGGATCAGGGGTGAAGCCTATATTGTCTGTTGCCTTTCCCCCCCTTTGATTCAGTTTCTTGGCGGTTTGACTGCTTTTCATTTTTTGGTAGATTTTCTTGAATGTTTCATCACCATACATCTGCCATTTTTCCTGAGAGAACATTTTTAATTTCCTTTGAGCTGACTTCTTACATTTAGTGTTCACTCCTTCTCCTCCAGCTCCAGGCTTTTTAGTTTCTTTCATCTCCTCAGAAGGAGAATAATAATAGACTGCGTTACTTAGTGGCAAATCATCCACTGCTGTTTGTCTGACAAGTGCACGGGGATGGCTGTTAGGAAAATCCACTGAACTTGTAGCAAGGTTGTTGCTATGCAACAAGCTAGAAGAGCTAGTATTCAGGGGCTGCCTAGTGAGAGATGGTAGTTTTGAGCTACCCACTCTGTCGTGTGCCATTCTTGTGCTCTCTACAAATGGCAAAGAGTTGCTTCTTGTGACAGGCACACAGTCTATTGTTGTCGAGAATTGTGTGGGGACTGAATGAAAAAACAATGGCTTGGATTTTTCTATGGGTGTAAAGGTAGATTTTGCTGAACAAAGGGAAAGATTCTTTTTCCTGTTCACATCAAGAGATCTGATGTCAAAATGGAAGGAGTCTTTGTATGTGTAAGGCATTGGCAGATCAATACTGCCCTGCTTGGAAAGCACTGTTTTTCTGGGTCTAACATTGTCTAATTGGGTATCATCCACCACAGCTTTGTTATGAGAGATCAGTTTTGAGATATGCTCTTCCAGCTTCTTTTTCTCTAGCATCAAGGCTGTTGCTTTCTCAGCTGAATCCAGTTTTGCACTACTTCCTGCTGTGCACCTTAAGCCACCGAAGGCAGTTTCATTTTCCAGCTCTGTGCTTTGTTCACAAAGACTATGCAGGGGGCTGGAGGTCAACATCTGTTGTTCTGTACTATCAGAGCGTGACAGATATCCAGAATCCGTGCTCTCACACTTTTTTAGCTTATAGTCAGATAGTTTGCAGTCCCATTGCTTATCTGAATAAGTTGCTTGCTGCCTTTGCAATTGAATATGTTTATTTGCTGTTGAGAATCTTTGTTCCTGTATCTTCTTTCTCTGGTGTAAACTGTCTGGCAAAACTACTGGAGAAGATAGGTTTGGGGGATCTTGCATTGGTTCTCTTTCAGAGGCACCCTGACTTGCCTCTGGCCAATAGGAATCGTCAATTGTTAGCTTCTGACTTTCTGATGTAAGCGATAACGCATTCAGTGTTGGCAGTGAAATAATGGATGGAAATTTCTTAGTGTCCACTGTGGTACTAGTCTCTGAAATTATTTGTTTAATCCCTGCCCCCTGCTTTTCACAGACATTGTTGTCTTGTTTTGCACCCTGGTGTGACATGATGCTGTCTGTTGCCTTCTCATTCTCCTCTAATATGCCACTGTTGTCAGACCCTGAGGGCAGCTTGGTATTGTTGACGTGTGTTTGGGTTCTTCTGTGTTTATACAAATTGCTTTGAGTTTTAAATGCAATACCACAGGTGGTGCAGGGAAAGGGCCTCTCCCCTGTGTGTGAGCGAATATGTTTCTCAAGGACACTTGGCTTCAGGCAATCTCGTCCGCAGTGTTTACAGATGTACTTTCCGGCATTTTTGGATTTCCCTGGGCTTCCAACAGGTGCATTTGGACAGGAACTTGATGGTAAAACCGGTGAACTAACTAGGTTTAATGTCAAAGTTTGCCCTGCTTGTTTCTGAGAAACTGACTGAGGCTGATCTATCCTCTCTGAATGCAGAAGTGGGTTTAGGATTAAAGGCATATTACTGCTGTCTAGATTTATGCTGCTTCCACCAGCTGCTAACTGGTTGTTTGACTGATAGCATCCTGACTGGACAGGATGATATAGTGGTATGGTAAGGGCTTTCAGGTATATAGTCTGAGGCAGGGCTTGTTCCTGCTGAAAAATCACAGGACTCTGTCCTATACTTGATGAACCCTGTGCAGCCTGAAGAGATGAGACTTCAACTAGTTGATCAGCTAGTGCAACTGTGGAATGAGGTTGCCTCTGTGCCTCCATTTCAAAGGTTGTATGTTATCCAGTTCAGTTATCTATGGAAAACAAATATAACATATAGTTATGTTTGAAATGAAAAACCTTGATTTTCTTCAGCTGTTTATAAATTCGGCATCTACTGTACTAGAAGATGCAAAATTTAATTATATTTCTATGAGGTCTTCCATACTGAAGAATATCAAAACTTTTTACACAAACTTTACATGTAGAAGGATCATTTTATTCACCACTGAAATAGTGTCACCTCTGGTTTGTTAGATGGAAGCTAATAAAACACAGGAGCATTACACAAAAGTTTAGTACAGCGCAAAGGAGACTACTGCTAAAGACTGCTCTGAAAATCTGTTCTGAACTGGTACTCAGATATTAAAAATCTTAGTCTTCAAACTGACATCAAAGCACCTTCATAATATTGGAAATGGGATAGGAGAGGATACAGTGTATAGTACCGTAATATAGAATTTCTTTGAATTAATTTGATGTTATTTCTTTGTCCAAATTACTTTCTAGCTGAGCAGCTTTCAGTGCTCCCAAAGATTCATGATCAACTTATTCTCAAGGAACAGTCTGCTTAATAAAATACAATGTTAAACTTTGTAGGCGAAGTCTTCATCAGGACACTCTTGTGCCCGCTTGATTTACACATGTACAACTGCCAACATATCACAAATACACAGTTGCACACACAACTACACTTTTGAAGATCAGAGTCTTCAGAAAAAAAATAACAAAGCTTGGACATTTAATCAGTTATAAAATATAAATGATTGTAATTAATGCAGTAACTAAAGGATACAAATATGCCCTGTTTAAAATAAAACACATGAAGCTTTAACAAGAGGCAGCGTAGCCTGTTATTTAGAACCACAGATTGGGAATCAGAACTTCTGTATTGTATTCCCCACTCCTCTGTTAATTTTTGCTGTGACCCTAATCACACCAGGCCTGATAGTGCCCACTGAAGTCAGTGATATGTTTTCCATTTACTTTAATGGGTATTCTATCAGACCTTAGTGCCTAAGTTTATTCATCTGTAAAATGGATTTAACAATTAATTACTCACAAACTTCACATAGGTGTTGAGAATTAGGGCTTTGAGATTTTCAGATGGAAGATGCTATAAAACTGACAAATTCATTTTATATATAATCACTCTCAATATAGTTTTAAATAAATAAACTCTAATTTGTTGACACCATATACCATGTTAGTTCTGTCTTTTGAAACTAATCTGGAAGCCACTGAAGTTTGAAAAAACAAAAAACATAACGCTACATTAAACTCTAATTAACAAGAATTGAGTGTGAGCCACACAATCCCGTGTCTAATAACCCTACCATTTTGGAAAGTTCATATCCAGCTCTGGTTATAGTCAGGTCCCTCTCTAATTATAACAAGTCTCTGTTTCTAATGTAAATATTCCTAAAAGAGAGCTGGTGTCCAGATCTACTCTCCAGTGTGAGACAATACAAAGTAATGGATACATTGCAGTTTAATCTGCATTTGCTACTTTTAACTACAGCTGATGCAGACAAGCCACAATTACAAGAAAATTAGCATAGACAGTTATAAAGACTCACTGCTACAAACAATGTGTGTTATGCATGGCCACATATAATGACCTTGTGTAAGTGAGGCTGAAGACACTGTCAGAATTAAACAAGGAATGAAAAGGTGAAAACAAAATGAAACTGTAGATTTAAAAGGTTCCTTTTTTTACTATCCAGATTTACATACATAAAAGATAGAACAGATGTTAGCGGTCACACTGTTGGAGGCAAAAAGTGGAAATAGCTTACAAAGTTGTCTTTGTGTGTGTTGAATGAATTAGAGGCACCATGATGGCATGTTGCTTTGTGTTTGTTTATTTTTATTATAGATAGATAGATAGATAGATAGATATAGTGAACAGTTTGTAAACTCAAAAAGGATGCCACCCTTTTTGAAAATTTGTCCCAATATACCTTTTGGTTCAAGATTTGGTTACCAGGTCAGAGCAATTTTTATTTTCACAAACCTGATTTGGCTAGCCTTGGTGGTTTGTTCTCTCTCCCCTCCTCCCCTTCCTAAAAGTAAAAAGAAGTTGGGAAGCCATGAAAATAAGGTACTTTAAAATTACCATTAGGAAGGGCAGAAATAGCAGGATAATATCAGCATAATCTATCATAAATAGAGCCTGGCTGAACAGTAGAAAACTTCTTGTGAAAATTCATTCAAATTGTGATTCATCTATGTTCACAACCCTTTCGTGTTTAGTTTTTCTGAATATTCAAATACTTAGGTTTACTAGAGCAAATAGTCACAAAAAGCACATTTTTTAATAACAGTCAATAGTGACATTTGAAATGTGCACTGTATTGGCTTCTCACGTAATTACTATTATAGTTTCTGCTACCTGATTGGATGATCTATGTAGCTAACTGTCACAGATTAAACAGCAAATATTGTAATCGAATATAACAATCTGAATTTTGAAACTATGCTATGTGATTTGTATAGCTAACCTATACAGCATGCGTTGCAGGTATTCACAACAAACTCTTTGTAAGATTTACTCTCTGAAGAAATTTGTGAATAATGTTAAATAATTACATTAGAGGACTTTTCAATCTATTTGCAGACAATTCATGATCAGGAAAAATGGCAGTGCTTCTGAACTAAATTAGTTGATCTGAATTATTCACTCAATTACAGTTGGAATAGCTGATTAAACCGAAGATCCAAGAGCGGTTCAGCTATTATGTTGACTGAATAAGCTAGCACAGGACTCAATTGAGCTAGTATGTCCCGTGAACAAATGTAACGTTGTGGGAATAACCCTGTATGTGCGATCAGGTGGAACTAGTCACAGTTAACAAACATGCTAGAGCTACTTGCTCAATCATAATGAATTCGTGATGAAATTCCTAGGCTGTAAACTAGGAATAAGGGTCAAGGCTATAAATTAAAAATAGGAGTTCTGAGGTAGCATGAATAAAACTAAAAGAGCTTCTAGAGACCCCTCTATGCTATGATATTGAACCACAAACAGCCATCTATAAAGCCAGGCATAGCCAATGGAACAAACTATACTTCTCCACTTGAGCAAAGGGGAACCAATCAATCTGCTTCAGTGCCTTAACAGATATAAATTACTTCCCTTACCACTGCACCAGCTCAGCTCCACTGGTTGGCAAATTGGGGAGGAGTAGGCAGAAACAAGGAGTGGAGTAGAAGCCCCAAAGCACCTTCTCTCTCCTTCACCCATCTGGGAAGTTGCATTGGTGGGGAGGGAGTCTTGCTTCCCTTTTCACACTTGCACAGTCATGTAAGGCTGGGCCACAATCTGACCCAAAGTAGACACACATCCGATAACGGGCATGATACATAGGAACTGTCTTGCTGTATGGTGTACCTCTATTTAAGGAAGTTCTATAGCCTGTGTTACACAGGAAGTCGGACTAGATGATCACAATGGTCCCTTCTGGCCTTGGAATCTGTGAAAACCCAACATTTGACATGAGTCAACCCAGAATACTTGAACATACTCTGCCCTTTCATCTCCTTCCCATGGCCAATGCTTTTGTGTGTTTAAACCCAGCTGCCAGGCATGAATTTCACTTTTCCATGTTCGAGGTTTCTATAAGGAGCAATCATTCTGTGGTATGGTGTTTTACAGAAATGGGAAGTAGAACATTAACTGTATCCAACCCCACTGCAATATAAGGTAACAAAGCAAAGACATAATTTCCAAGTAAGACTGTGCCTTTCTATAAGAATGACTATCAAACTGGGTGTTTTCATGATTACTTAGGACTTATCAAAACATTTATTAAAAAGATTGTTACTCTGAAATACCCATCTGCACTACAGAATAGCAACTTATTTGTTAGTGCAAAATAATGGGACAATGGATACACATATCTAGTAGTTCAGTTTTTATGCAACAATATGTCTATAATAATAATTTCACTGGTAGATAGATATGATAACCTCAGAAATACCACAGATAGATAAATTAAATACATAAATAAATAGATACCTCAGAAAGATAGATAATAAGAGGTTTACATTTTCAGAAAAATGTCTGTGTGACTAATATGCACTGTACACAGTTACCATGAAAAGTTTGTGGAGGGTATGTTCCTGAGAACAGCCCCAATACTTTAAAATGTAATAAAAAGGAAAAGTCAGCTATCTCCTGTTTCTTTTTTTAAGACTAGCATTAATCATCAGCTATATGGTCACAGTATAATTTTGGGGAAAGTTTTAAGTAATGCTAAACTTTTGAATTAAATGGTAACACACATGCAGCTTAACTTCTGCTTTCTTCTAGCAACTAGCAGAAGTTGCTAGATCGCAGGCCCTGGTTCTCATGGGAGACTTAATCACCCTGATATCTTCTGGGAGAGCAATACAGTGGTGCACATGCAATCCAGGAAATTTTTGGAAAGTGTAGGGGACAATTTCCTGGTACAAGTGCTGCTGGAACCAACTAGGGGCAGAGCTTTTCTTGACCTGCTGCTCACAAACAGGGAAGAACTAGTAGGGGAAGCAAAAGTGGATGGGAACCTGGGAGGCAGTGACCATGAGATGGTCGAGTTCAGGATCCTGACACAAGGAAGGAAGGAGAGCAGCAGAATACGGACCCTGGACTTCAGAAAAGCAGACTTTGATTCCCTCAGAGAACAGATGGGCAGGATCCCCTGGGAGAATAGCATGAAGGGCAAAGGGGTCCAGGAGAGCTGGCTGTATTTTAAAGAATCCTTATTGAGGTTGCAGGAACAAACCATCCCGATGTGTAGAAAGAATAGTAAATATGGCAGGCGACCAGCTTGGCTAAACAGTGAAATCCTTGCTGATCTTAAACGCAAAAAAGAAGCTTACAAGAAGTGGAAGATTGGACAAATGACCAGGGAGGAGTATAAAAATATTGCTCAGGCATGCAGGAGTGAAATCAGGAAGGCCAAATCACATTTGGAGTTGCAGTTAGCAAGAGATGTTAAGAGTAACAAGAAGGGTTTCTTCAGGTATGTTAGCAACAAGAAGAAAATCAAGGAAAGTGTGGGCCCCTTACTGAATGAGGGAGGCAACCTAGTGACCGAGGATGTGGAAAAAGCTAATGTACTCAATGATTTTTTTGCCTCTGTCTTCACGAACAAGGTCAGCTCCCAGATTGCTGTACTGGGCAGTACAGGATGGGGAGAAGGTGACCAGCCCTCTGTGGAGAAAGAAGTGGTTCAGGACTATTTAGAAAAACTGGACATGCACAAGTCCATGGGGCCGGATGCGCTGCATCCGAGGGTGCTAAAGGAGTTGGCGGGTGAGATTGCAGAGCCATTAGCCATTATTTTTGAAAACTCATGGCGATCGGGGGAGGTCCCAGATGACTGGAAAAAGGCTAATGTAGTGCCCATCTTTAAAAAAGGGAAGAAGGAGGATCCGGGGAACTACAGGCCAGTCAGCCTCACCTCAGTCCCTGGAAAAATCATGGAGCAGGTCCTCAAGGAATCAATTATGAAACATTTAGAGGAGAGGAAGGTGATCAGGAACAGTCAGCATGGATTCACAAAGGGGAAGTCGTGCCTGACTAACCTTATTGCCTTCTATGATGAGATAACTGGCTCTGTGGATGAGGGGAAAGCAGTGGATGTGTTATTCCTTGACTTTAGCAAAGCTTTTGATACGGTCTCCCACAGTATTCTTGCCGCCAAGTTAAAGAAGTATGGGCTGGATGAATGGACTGTAAGGTGGATAGAAAGCTGGCTAGATTGTCGGGCTCAACGGGTAGTGATCAATGGCTCCATGTCTAGTTGGCAGCCGGTTTCAAGCGGAGTGCCCCAAGGGTCGGTCCTGGGGCCGGTTTGGTTTAATATCTTTATTAATGATCTGGAGGATGGTGTGGACTGCACTCTCAGCAAGTTTGCAGATGACACTAAACTAGGAGGCATGGTAGATACACTAGAGGTTAGGGATCGGATACAGAGGGACCTAGACAAATTAGAGGATTGGGCCGAAAAAAACCTGATGAGGTTCAACAAGGACAAGTGCAGAGTCCTGCACTTAGGACGGAAGAATCCCATGCACTGCTACAGAGTAGGGACCGAATGGCTAGGTAGCAGTTCTGCAGAAAAGGACCTAGGGGTCACAGTGGACGAGAAGCTGGATATGAGTCAACAGTGTGCTCTTGTTGCCAAGAAGGCTAACGGCATTTTGGGCTGTATAAGTAGGGGCATTGCCAGCAGATCGAGGAACGTGATCGTTCCCCTTTATTCGACATTGGTGAGGCCTCATCTGGAATACTGTGTCCAGTTTTGGGCCCCACACTACAAGAAGGATGTGGAAAAATTGGAAAGAGTCCAGCGGAGGGCAACAAAAATGATTAGGGGTCTGGAGCACATGACTTATGAGGAGAGGCTGAGGGAACTGGGATTGTTTAGTCTCCAGAAGAGAAGAATGAGGGGGGATTTGATAGCAGCCTTCAACTACCTGAGGGGGGGTTCCAAAGAGGATGGCGCTCGGCTGTTCTCAGTGGTGGCAGATGACAGAACAAGGAGCAATGGTCTCAAGTTGCAGTGGGGGAGGTCCAGGTTGGATATCAGGAAAAACTATTTCACTAGGAGGGTGGTGAAACACTGGAATGCGTTACCTAGGGAGGTGGTGGAGTCTCCTTCCTTGGAGGTTTTTAAGGCCCGGCTTGACAAAGCCCTGGCTGGGATGATTTAGCTGGGAATTGGTCCTGCTTTGAGCAGGGGGTTGGACTAGATGACCTCTTGAGGTCCCTTCCAACTCTGATATTCTATGATTCTAACTGATGCATTTATAGTTGTTAAGTGACCTTATTTCTATTTGACTCTGGCAGTTCTCTGTTTTCCGTACCAATTGATGTTATCTTTCTTCCTATGTGATGTCCTGTGTTGTTTACATTTTAGTGTGGTGAGTAAGATCTCACTTTTCATGTCTTTATAGTATCCAGATATTTCTACAGAAAAAAAACACAAAGGCTGTGCTGCTGCAGCAACAGTTTATCACAATCTCATTGTAACTCAAGGTTAATTCTAGATCGTCTTTATAGAATATAGCAAATCAATTTTTACATAAAGCATCCAATCCTGAAAAGTACTGAGTGCCCTCAACTCTTACTGACATTAGGGGAAATGGAGAGTGCTCAGCACGTCCAAGGGGGCACTTGGTACCTTGTGGGACTGCCCCACAAGGTCAAAACCTGGTCCCATTGAAGCTAATGGGAGTTGTGCTATTGGCAAAAGTGGAGCAGGATTTGGCTCATCCTGATTTTTTCCAGCTTCAAGTTTAAAAAGTCTGACTTTTATATAGGCATTAACAGAACTGGTCACTGTAATTCCATTAAAATACATTATTTCAGTCACTGGTCCAAATCATGCTGCTAGTTACTCCAGTGTAAATAGATCCTATAAAGTCAATGGAGTAGCTCCAGATTGACACCAGTGTAGCCAGGGTTGCCAGGTGTCCGGTTTTCGACTAGAACGCCCAGTCGAAAAGGGACCCCAGCAGCTCCGGTCAGCACTAGTGACTGGGCCGTTAGAAGTCCAGTCACATCGCAGCAGAGCTAAGGCAGGCTCCCTGCCTGCCATGGCTCCACGCACCTCCTGGAAGCAGCGGCATGTCCCCCCTCTGGCTCTTAAGTGTAGGGGCAGCCCAGGGGCTCCACGCGTTGCCCCTGCCCCAAGCGCCAGCTCTGCAGCTCCCATGGCTGGGAGCTGCGGCCAGTGGGGGCAATGCCTGTGGATGGGGCAGTGCACAGAGCCACCTAGCTGCGCCTCCACATAGGAGCTGGAGGGGGGACATGCCACTGCTTCCGGCAGCTACCTGAGGTAAGCGCCACCCAGAGCCTGCACCCCCTCCTGTGCCCCAGCCCCCTGTCCCAGCCATGATCCCCCTCTCGCCCTCCAAACCCCTTGGTACCAGCCCGGAGCACCCTCCTACACCAAAAACCCCTCATCCCCAGCCCACCCCAGTGCCTGTACCCCAAGCCGGAGCCCTCATCCCCTCCTGCACCCCAACTCCTAAAGCCAGCCCAGTGAAAATGAGTGAGGGTGGAGAGAGAAAGTGACAGAGGAAGGGGGGATGGAATGAGCAGGGGGCAGGGCCTCAGAGGAGGGGCAGGGCAGGGGAAGGGTGTTCGGTTTTGTGCGAGTAGAAAGTTGGCAACCCTAAGGCTAGGTCTACACTACCCGCCTGAATCGGCGGGTAGAAATCGACCTCTCGGGGATTGATTTATCGCGTCCCATCGGGACGCGACAATCGATCCCCGAATCGGCGCTCTAACTCCACCAGCGGAGGTGGGAGTAAGCGCCGCCGACAGAAAGCCGCAGAAGTCTATTTTGCCGCCGTCCTCACAGCGGGGTAAGTCGGCTGCGATACGTCGAATTCAGCTACGCTATTCACGTAGCTGAATTTGCATATCTTAAATCGACTCCCCCCTGTAGTGTAGATGTACCCTTAGTGTAGAAGGGATTAGCATTTAACTCACTGTTTTAACCTATCAGTTACATTAATACTAGTTAAACTCATAAGAACATTGGAGAATAACAGAACTACATTTTCCTATATAAACTGCTTCTTTATTATGTCATATATATTATATATCCTTGGGTTTCTGAGCACTACAATATAACCCCATTGTAATCCTCAATTATACAACCAAAGGACTCTTTCTACCCACTGGGTATCTAACACCACATACAAACTGTGCTGTAAAGTTGCTATCACATTTTTAAAAATATTGCTAACAGTCCAGCATGCAATCTGTTTCCGGTATTTCTTCTTTACATTTCTTTACACAATATCTCACATACCTTTTGTGAAGAGTAATTTTTAAATAAACACAATATTAAGTCCCCTCACTTGGCCTACGGGTATTATCCATAGGCACAAAAAGCTTGATGTGTTTTATCACACTGAAATAGCTGTTGAGGATTCTACACATGCATAATGTACTACAGTATACTAGATATTTTTGGCTGATAGGATGCCTTTTAAAAAGGCTTCCAGTCATTCCTACTCCAAATATAATACTGCAGAGTATAGACAAGATTAAGATATCCTCTTCTGTATAGAAATAAGAATTTTTTTAGCTTACCGTACCTTGCGTATAACTAAGTATTTCACCAAAAGAAGTCTCATTGCTGTCAATATTTGATGCAATCAGAGAGAGAGAGAAATGGGGACAGACTTGAAACAGATAAGAAGTAGGAAGTAATTTTTTTTCTGTATACATTAGTAAGTGTCATAGTAACAACCTTCAAAAAACAGGAAGAGATGAAACAGGAACATGAAACAGCATTTCAACCTTTTTCTATCATTATCATTAGTCATCTAACAGCCCATAAACAGAATCAGCAGCCTCAAAATGTAGGTGTTTTATAAATTGCATTCCTGGTAACATTGTTAAGTGAAAGATATTAATGTGATACATAGAAAACTCCTACAATTGTATGTGACTAAAGCTAATTTTCTTAAAATACTTTTTGTACAACTGTAGCAGGTAGTTCTTAAAATTGTAGTGAAAACGAACAATGAAAGAAAGATGTTTGTTAGACAAGAATCCTAATATCTATCCAATGTGAGTATGATATAAGGGCTTCTGATAGTGCAGCACAGTTAGGGAACAAGTGATAACTGGAATGGTATAGGACACAGATACTTTAACTATGTTGGGAACATGCAGTTAGCATAGGCTGAGAAAAAGAGACTTTGGCATCTAAAATCAGCTTAGAGTTGCATAGAAAATAGGTTGAAGCCCAGTTGCAGGCAACACAAGTGAAGAGAGAGTCTTAATTGTCCAGATCTTGAGCATGGGTGTTCGCTTCATCAGGTCAGACACATCATCACTCAAGTTCATTGCTACATGACAGCTTTCCAGCCCTTAAGTGACATAGGCAAAGAGGCCCTGACCCCTTCTAAAAGCTGTTTTACTTTCAGCAGTCTTCCCTCCAGCTCTCCATAGAGGTGGATGGCCCTGAATGTAACAGAACCAGTGTGGTTTCACTGCACTAGATGACATGCTATGAAAAGTCCTAGTAGGGGGTTCACACACCTTGTGCTACTGAGGCTTGATCCACATTATCACCCAGAGGTAGACTTTGACATAAGCCAGGGAAGAAGCATCAGTATGGCCTGTAGACTCATATAGTAGGAGGCACTGTAGTATGATGTTTACTGTGTTTTTATGGATGCAGCCCTTAGATGAAACATGAATTTTACTGCTTTGAGTGATTCTCTCTGCCACATCATTGAATTGTACATCCCAAACTGGAACATGTGAACTTCATTTCCCAAGCTGCTGCAAATTAGCCATTTCTTGGATTGCAAATAGTACATGCTCATCACTAATACCCTGGAGATGTCATATCTTGATAATGCAAATTTTACTTTGGCTATCATCAAATGTGCTGACTCATTTGGTAAACACAGAACTTATGTTTCTTTTGATTGCTTGGTCCATATTCCTTGCGTTTCCACTGGGGTCTTTGAGATCAATGGTTCAGAGTTTGGATCATCTCTAGAAGTGGAAGTGGGTTTTAGTTTTGCAAAACTTCATTGGTCTGGGTTTTTTGTTTTGTTTTTAATCTCTCACTCACTATTTTCTCTCTCTCTCTCTCTCTCTCTCACTCACACACATACACACTCAGACCCACCCACCCACCCAACTGAGAGTGACTTACATCCTGGTCCTATTTACCAAACCCCTAGATTCTGGGGTTAGTCAATCTCTAATTCTTTTCTTTTCTTTTTTTCCTGCTTTTATTTATGAAGAAAAAAGCTCTTACTAATACCCAGCATAAAGTATGGGAACTGTCCACTCCTGTGGTATATAGGAATATTCTTAGCAATAGTTAAACATTAAATTAATGCATGCAGTTAAAATAAGATCAGTGAAACTAGAAAAACATAGGCTTTGTGCCAGCAATGACTCTTGCTTCCGGTTCACACATTTGCTTTATGCATATGTGTAAGAATAACTACAATGCAGCAATTAGTTCCTGCTCCACTGAGGATACTCTCCTTACTGAATCTATCCCAATTCCATACATGTAGGTGAGAACTTCTGAAGGACTATCATGTGCTAAGGCCAACAAACTGAGTTAAAAGAAGATATTAATCTTAAAACAGGGGTTCTGCCCTTAACTTAAATGAGCCACACGCACAATTATGGGCACTTCACAATCAATTACAAATGAGCCACACGCACAATTATGGGCACTTCACAATCAATTACAAATGGTTTCTCTTAAAAGACAAAACCTTCTCTAAGATGATTTAAGCTTCTGCTTGGGACTGAGATTATCATTATTACTCTCACTGAATACATTTAAAGAACATTCCAGTTTTAGAATTATTGCCAGTTCCAGCAATATTCCCTTTCTTTAAAATGGGAAATACTGCTGGAACTGGAAACATCTCTAAAACCATCATTATTTATGATAGTCTATAGTTTGTAGTTTATATAGTGCCAGCATTATGCTAGATCATTTAAAAATAAACATAAATGCAAGATGCCTTCCCTGAGGAGCTTACAATTTAATTTAACATTGTATAGATTGGGGATGGGGTACAAGTAAAAGCAATGGAATGATCAGTTGTTTAGCACATATCATTAGCTACACATTTTGTATGGTACTTCTTATGTTTGTTAATGTGTGTTTGAGGGTAAGATTAAAATACACATGCTTCATGCCCAGGCACGCAGAGCACTCTTCAGCAAAGCAAAGGCCTGATCCAAAACCTATCAAAATCAATGGCAAGGCTCCCACTGTCGTCCCTGTGCTGTGGATCAGGCTCATCGTGCAGAATATAGTAGGAGCAGGGCGAAAAATTGTTCTCCTTAACGTCTGAGGATCGGACAAGAAGCAATGGGCTTAAATTGCAGCAAAGGCAGTTTAAGATGGACATTATGAAAAACTTCCTAACTGTCATGGTGGTTAAGCTCTGGAATAAATTGCACAGGAAGGTTGTGGAATCTTCGTTATTGGAGATTTTTAAGAGCAGGTTAGACAAACATCTGTCAGGGATGGTCTAGATAATACTTAGGCCTGCCATGAGTGCAGAAGACTGGATTAGATGACCTCTCTAGGTCCCTTCCAGTCTTACAATTTTGTGATTCTATCCCAAGTGGCCAAGTGTGCTAGCAAGGATACAATGCATATTACACCTGTGTACATGTTGACCCATTCCACTATCCAGAACGCAGTAGCATAGTGCACTACTTTTCTGTTTGAAATGCAAGAGACTGATTTTTTTTTTTAAGCCAATCTGTTTTTAGATGTCACCAAGACTCCACTGCCTGTATAGGAATCTTTAGGCAAGATCAGTTATGTGCATTTCAGACCAAATCCTGGTCCCACTGAAGTCAGTGGCAAAGCTCCCACTAACTGGTCCACGATTTGGCAGCATGATTTTTATAATAATTCATAATGATGATCATAGCATAATAGAAATAATAATAATAATAAATAATGTGTTATCCACCAGGGAATGTCTGGTGCTACCAAACTCACTTCACATGAGTAAGACTATGGAATTCTGAATATTCATTCTAACCTGCAGAAGCAGAAAATCCATCCTGAAAATGCCGCTGACTACCCAGACTTCATATTTGTCATTTTCAATATGCCTATCCAAATTATTCCACTGAGTCACTGGTCTCAAATCCAAGAAGCCTGCACATAACAAAGCATTAGATCGTCTTAATACAAAAATAAGTAAGAAAGAAGGTTTTTTAAATGCTTCATATAATTGTTTAGAGAAAATGAGTTGAATAGGATAAACTGTACTTTTAGTTATTTTCAGATCCATAATTAGCTTTCTATGATTTTTGTTCATCATTTATTATCCATGGACATTTTTACATGTACTCTAGAAGTCATTTGGCCAAATCCTGTTCTCTAATACACCAGGGCAATTCCTGGTATTTCACTGTGGCCCATATCTTAGCATTTGTAAATATAAACCAGTGATCTGTATACATTTCAAACTTGAAAAACTATACATCAGACAGAAGAAAAATCTTGGACTGAGGGTTACATATCATGCTTCAGTCCATTATTCTCCGTGATTTACTTTTTTCATATTTATTTTTTTAAACTGAATGGCACCACCTAAATACCAACTGAAACACAAAGTTCATCTAATCTCTTAGCCAGTGTGGCTTGTTCTGCTACCTCAAATTTAATTAGTGAAATCTACAGTTTGTTGAGACTGTAGATTAATTTACCTGGTTTCTGGGAAGACATCAGAAAAAACCTTGTATTTATAGTATTTTGAAAGTACAGCGCCCAACTCTCTTGGCTTCTTCCAGAGCAATGAGAACATGTAAAAGCTCATCCCCAAGATGTACCTTAATTTAAAATCAGAACACAAATCATTTGGGATGCTCTTGGCCAAGGATTCTCATGCCGTCTTCAGTAGAGCTACACCAATTTTACACCAGCTGAAGATCTGGCTTTCTGACTGTTGCAATCTCTGGCTGTTTAAAGGCCATTTTATGCTGCTTATGGCCTTAATGGACCAGAGAATCCATCCCTCGGTGTTCTGAATGAAAGACCCTTTTACCAGGGCTAAAATATAACTGCAGGCCAGCTATATTTAGTGGCAGGGAGGGATTATTTGATTTTGGCTTTTACTCCTTATATAATCCTCTTGAAAAGTTAAACTGGTTGCAAGATGTTTCAAATGGAAAAAAATACGCTGGTCTTTGGAACAAAAGGAGTTGATTTAAAAGCTAAATTCTACTGACAGAGTACATCTGTCTTCTGAGAACTCATACATTTCCTCTTCTGAGTTTTAAAAGAATGCACATTTATTTACAAAACAAAATGCTGACACAGTTCAACAAGCACATTTATACTTTCATCCTTGCCAGCACAGATACTTCTGGCCACATAAGAGATCAACGACAGCATCTCCCACAAGGAAATGCCATGTCAACTGCTTGAGTGGCACTGACAAGCTGTACTCATGAAATGTTAGGGCCAACCCATTTCTGCAGGAAACCATTCAGAAAGTAAGATCACACTTTCTCTCCACAGCTACCTACCATAGACAAGAACTTCCACATCCTTACAAAGCAAGTCTGGCCTCCACTTCCTGAGTATTACCACTAATTTAGTTAATTAAACTAATTTAAAAAGAAAATGCATCTATCCATCACCCCACACATTTGCATAATAAAAACTATGACAAATCTTATGAAGCAAATGAATGATGAATTTTTCTTGAGTCATTCAAAATTGAACAAAAACACCTCTAAATTTACCACCTTCTCCGGTGCTTGTGATAAATGATATGCCTTGCAGTTTATCCTGAGATTAATAGACTCTGGTTGTGTCAAACCAAGGGAAAAGCAAGTTGCAGAGTTGAGGATCCTCATTCAGATTGCCCTATCCCTAGCCTCGCCATGTCTAAATCAGGGGACTACCAGCTAAAGAATCTCAACTGATCTGAACTGTCAGAATATCATATGAAGAGAAAGTCTCTTGGACTGCAAGGTCCTTCTATTTTCATGTATTGTTCACATTCCAGTAGCATCCAGAGATCTCGATCAGGAGTGGCACTTCATTGTGCTAGAGACTGTACAAACATAAAACTGAACCATCAATAGATTTGTAAGTTGAAAGTTGGCACTATCCTATTTAGTAAGCACCTATGAGGAAGGTAAGTTTTATTAACTGCACATTTAACCAGCTCAGTCTGAAATGTTTCAACCTCTGGCAGCATCATCTAGTTCCCACTAGCCATGTTCAGATACTTCAGACAGGTATTTAGAATAGTCAGTCATCCATATGTGAAACGATACCTATATTTACAACAACCAGCACCTTAAAATACACATACACATGAATTCCTCTTAAGTAGCTGTAATCTGGAGGAACGGGATCTTTGACCCTCTTCCTTTAGGAAACTGAAGTACTTCAAATAACACCCAGATACCAGACCGAAGACATCTCTGAAATATTAGTAATAATATTGGATTTTTCAGGGCTTCTTATATGTCCAAGTTAAATATTAAATAAGCACAAAAAGACAGTTGCTACTGTTAACTCTAAAATTAGTGACTATCTGGATGTTGATTTCAGACAAAACTGCTTGCTGTACTAGTACAGTCATGTCAAATACAATGAATATTTTATAACTAATGTAAAAAGCTTTTAAGTGACTATGTGAAGCAGACGAAAATACTGATTTGTTTCTTCAGTTGATATTTTTATTTGTTACATGTACATTGGGGGCAGAGCAGATACTTTATAACTGTTTTTCATTATCTCTTACCGATGTCAATGTTTTGATCCAGTGGTTCCCAAACAGTGGTTTGTGATCCATTTAGTAGTAGCAGTGTCATGGTAGGACTGAAAGGCCCCAGGCAGAAACTGGGCCCTATTGGACTAGGTGCCGTAACAACACATAGTAAGTTCTTGGGGCAGGCTGGCTGGAGAAAGCCCTGGGTAGTTACCTGACTAAACATGGATTTGCTTACACTGTTCACTTTATCTGCCGGATAGTCCCAGACATCTATATAATGAAGTTGCGGCCTGATTAAATCCATATCAAGCGTCTCCTATCTTTCTTTTGGTATAGCCGGACAATGTTTATTGGCGGCACTTCCTGGAGAATAGATCACACTTGTATTCAGTTACATTTTCATACACAGTATGAAAAAGTAATTGTACGGTTAGTAATAAATTAATTACTAATGGTGCAACAAATACCATTTTGTTTAGTAGAATAGAAGGGTGTTTTGAGGAGGGGGTTCTGTATTGTTTTTAGAGTGCACAAGTTCCATATACTTCTACACTTCCATTCTAATTAGTAACAGTGGTGTTGATGGACTTTCTTACTGGCCCAGAAGTGACTGCTAGTCTCCCCCAAGATACCCTTTTTCACTGTAAACAATTTCTGTCTCTGGCATTTATTCTCATTCTTACCTCATTCCCTGAAGCTGAAATCATACCCCAATGCCTCATAACAAAAGTGTGTATTTGACTTCAGCTCTTCAGTTGTTCTTCAAAAGATCTGATCCTGTGAAATTCTGAGTACCTGCACTAGGGTGCTGACTGCTCACAACATCTGCTAAAGTTAATAGAGTTGAGGGTGCTCAGCCTGTTGCAGGATCAGGACCCAGATTTAGAGCCTCATATTTGGGAATATTTATAATCTTTCCCAGGACAATTAGTCTTAACCATAGTCTGACCCTGAGACATCTGCCTGCTCATTGTGATATCAGTAGTCCCTGAAAAATCACACACACCTTACGTCATCTGTTATGGTATATACAAAGCAGCTACAAAACATGCTTTATCTAATTTTGAAGTCATGGGACCACAAGAGTCTCTCTTCAGGTACTGTGTATGAATATTTGGGGGAAATTTATCCTTACTAATTCCACAGTATGCTCCTACCATTTCTTAGTTTTACATAAGTGGTTTCTCTTTGTGGATATTGCACCAAAATATTATAATCCTTTCAGAGTATACGAAAGAGAAAATTAAACCTGTAAGATCAGAATACTTCAGATAAAATGTAGCAGCCAACTTAACTTTCTATAACAACTGAAATATACAACACCTATGACAGCAAAGAATTTAGGATTTAGCTTGATGGTTAATAAAAGTACATCAATTTGTGCTCTTTCTTTTCCTCTTGGATATTTTTAAGTTTGAAACCTCCAAAAGGTTTGACCTCAGTATAAACACTCTATAAGCTACAAATAGATTTTAATATGTAAATAAAACATTATTTTTGACTTATAGTTGTCTCAATCAGTATTTGTACATCAAAATATTTTCCATTCTAATTCCTATACCACGTCTCATCTCAGCTGAATCACACAGTACTCTCTAGATTATTCTATGTCTGTACTTCTATTTTAAATTTTACTTATTTCTCTCAAAAGGGAAACATATTTAATACATCTGTTATTCCTGCACATTGTTGGCAGCTATATAGTGACCAGACAAATAGGACGTTTCTAATTGCACAACAGAAAAAATTAAGGGAGTTCGTTTTTTTATTTTGTCGCATCATCAAATTCACTTTGCATTTTCTATGCTAGGAAAGAGTTAACAACCTTCAGCCAACAGTCTGCAATCAACAGGTTGCACTAAGAGCAAAAAAATAACCTTAATCCAGCTTTTAAAGTTTTGGAGGCTGGACTAACAGATGTAAAAAACACTGATTATAAAGCTGTCTCAGACAGACGGGGGACTGGTACTAAAATGCTCTATGTCTTGGAGAAAAGCTTTCCTCATCTCGAATTGAAATAATTACTGCATTAAAACAAGCACAACTTCATGATCTATCTCATTCTGTATAGAATTTCTAGCCACATAAAGTAACAACAAAGCACTTGCTAACCTTTAGGCGGTCAGTCCATAGGCAGGTGGAGTGGTACAGGTCTCTCTGGAATAGCGTTGAAACAAAAGAAGCATCCTGTTTCCTTTTTCAATTTTCTTTTTAAACTGATCATTGAAGGTTTTACGGTGGGGTGTGTGGGAGTGGGGGTGATTTCAGCCCATGCTTGGCGTGGGAAGAGTTTTAATGGCTGTTGCTGGTAATATGGTTTGCCTGTTACAATGTCTGCACTACTGCAGCTCTGTGTGGGCGTAAAGAAATGACACGACTGGGTTTCAAACCATTACAGTGAACATTTGCAAACAGATAAAAAAAAATAAAACCAAAACCATCGGGTACAAATGAAAAATTCTTTTTTTCTTATATTCTCTTTTGGTTTTTAAAGGAGCCTTCTTTTTTAACCTTAAAGACTTAATAGATCTAATGCCCTTTCATTCCATCCAGGTCTCCTTCTGGGCCTGTAAAATAAAGAATGTAGCTGAAATATTTAGGAAGATTCTTGGTTGTGTTTTGCAATAAATGTTTCACTATCATCTTTATTTCCACTCTTTAAGGGATTACAAGAAGTTAGTCTTTTAAAAACTCCTTATCAGAATAATTTTTATTTTGTATAGCATCATTTACATATGCCTTGTAAAACACTTCAGTGACTTAATCATACAGAGTTTTAAATTATACAGAGCTTTATTCAATATAAAAGCAACACTTTGAGATTTGATTGAAAAGGATGCTGAAGGGCCAAATTTTGCCCGATCTTCTGGGGACACAGAGGTCCCTGATTCAGTCAGACAAGTGGAAAACAGGTGGCAGAATTTAAGAACTGTGCAGGAGATCCAAACTGCCTTCACACATAGAGCTCTGCTTTATCTGAGGCTTCCTGCACTTCAACATTAAGGGGGGATTTAGAAGTGCCCTATGGAAGGGGTGGAACTGGCAGATTCATAACTATGAAGATTCATCAGCTATACTTCTGCAAGGAGTGGGAGTGCACTAGCCCAGGGGTCCCCAACCTGGTGCCTGCAGATGCCATGGCGCCTGCTGGGGCGTCTAAGTGCGCCTGCATACTGGCCGGCGGACGAGCATCCGCCGAAATGCTGCCGACAAGCAGCGTCATCCAGAGGCATTGCTACTGAAATGCCGCTGGCGGCATTTCAGCAGCGACGCCTCTGGATGACGCTGCTTGTCGGCAGCATTTCGGCGGTGACGCCTACTGAGGTTGCCGCTTGTCGGCAGCATTTCGGCACATGCTCGTCCGCTGCCACAGTCCTCCGTGGCTCGTCGTCTGGTGCCCGCCAGACGAAAAAGGTTGGGGACCACTGCACTAGCCGCTAGAACTACTGTATATTCCAAGAAAGAGTGATTAATAGGCACAATGCAGTTCTGATAGTCAAAAGTGCAATTTATCACAAGGGTGTGCAATTTGTCACATTCACATCCCCATCATGTGTGAGTATGAGAGACCCAGATTTTTAGAAAAATATGTAAGCATTTGGCACACAAAAATGCAATGCAATGAGCCCAATTTTCATGTCTTGTTAACATGATTTCATACTGTTATTATTTATTGCTTGTATTACAGTAGCACCTAGAGACTCCCACCAAGAATGGAGCCTATTGTGCTAGGCTCTGTACAAACGCACATACAGTCCCTTCCCCCCCAAAGATCTTGTCGTCTAAGTGGATAGACAAAGGTGGGGAGGGGAAACAGTGGCAAAGTGACTTGTACACGTTCACATAGCAGATTAGTGGCAGAACTGAATTAAGAATCCACATCTATTGACTCCCAGTCCAGTGCCCTATCCACTACATCACCCTGCCACCCCTTATACCGTGCTGTAGCTTTTATCCCAAAGAATCTGTGTTGGGGTGTCCTCCCCACACAGACCTGAAAGGGTTATGGTGGCCAGGCAGGCCTATTAACTCCATAGGCTGCAACCAGAGAAAAAGCCAGGGAGCAGGGAATTGATTGAATTAAGGTTCAGCTGTGCAGGAAGAGGCAGGGCCTATAAAGCCAGGAAGCTGACAACAGACAGGCTGCTACTGGGAAAGAGCAGTCACTCTCTCGGAAGAGGGAGGAGGGTTTGGAGCTGGTACTCCCAGGGAAGGGGGAACTAGCAGTCCAGGGAAGGAGCAGTGAGAGCTGGGAGAGTAAAGTCCAGAACTACTGGGTTGTGTGTCCCTGGACTGGAATACGGAGTAGAGAGAGGGCCCAAGTTCCCCTACCTGCCACTGGCATTTGACTGCCTAGGACTGCTGAAGGAAAGAACTGAATGTACCCCAAAACGGGGGGAAGCTGAGTGACTTGGCGAGAGGGGTGAGTCATGAAGAGAACACTGCAGTTCCTGGAGTGAGAGAGGACCTCCAGACCAGAGAGAGAGGGAGTAACAATGTGCAATGGCGAGAAGGGGCGTTGACCTCACGTAGTTAATCCCCAGAGCAGCCAGGGGGAGGCATCACAGTAGCAGTGAGTGCGGCACCCCATCACAGGATTCCAAAGTGCTTTACAAATTATATTCAGATAGCCCCACAGAAATTCAGCTACCTGACACTACATAACAAAGTAATGGAGAGGGGAAATTTTGGCCAATGGTACCAAAGACCCCTACTCTTAAGAACTGTGGAAACATTCAAGTTCACATAACAGACAAAATGCTGGTGATTGAAGTCTCATCAAAAGACCCAGGCTAACAATAAACCTCATGGAGTTCAGTTTATTTGCCTTTAAAGGACGAAGAGTTCATTCACTCCTACCGGGATTGGAATCTGTGGTTCCAAGGAGTCAGTGTTTTCACACCTTATTGTTATTTATTATTTGTATTTTAGTAGCACCCATCATATGCTAAGCAATGGCTATGAACAGGAAGATAAGGTGTAAGCTCTTGAGAACAGGCACTAAGAAAACCAAGAACCTCACTCATGTGACCAGGGTGAAGCATCACTGAAAGAGTTGTTTTCTTCTAACAGAGAACACGGGACTTTGTTGGAGTAAGGCAAAATCATTATCCCTAAAGCTACTCTTTCTCTCTGCTTCGTAGTTGAGATTCTGTCTAGGATGCTTCTCAGACCCCTTCGTGCCTGGCTTTTTGCTACAGATTTAATGTAACAATACACATATCCTCGTAATCTGATACTGCAAGATTATTCCTTGCCCCTGCAAGTAATCTTATTGAGTCAAAAGAAGTAAATGTATGAGTAAGAGTTGCAAGATTAGGCCCCTGGTGCTTAGATTACTAACCCACCCCTTTAAAACAGAAAGCCAGAATGAGATACATTATAATATATTAAAAATACTTCCATTTCCATATCTTCCGGGTAGGACATACCATAAAATATCTAGTGCTGATAAAAGAACCAGCTGACTGTGCTTGTGATGGTTTAGAGGCTGGCAGCAATGGATACTCAAACTCTTTTAATGACAGACGATCGCAGGTTATAGCCAACTCTAATGGAACTTTTCCAGACAAAGATGTCAGCGGCGTCAGTACTGACAATAAAAAAGTTCCCTGTGTAGAGGCTAAAGACACAGAGTTCCCAGCAGTGTTACATTCATGTAGACTCTGACAAGTCTGAGTGTGATAATACAGTGTAATATGGACTCTAAACTGAAACTGATTAAGTTAATTCACTTAAGATTGTAGATTTCCTAGCGCTCTAACGCCATGTGTGTTGCAGAAGCGACAAGTCAGACACTTATCTCTCAAATTATCTGTTCCTTTCAACATTAATGTAATCTTTGTGTAGATAAAGGGACTGCCTCAGACTGCTCATCACAGAAACTCCTTACCAATTAAGCACTTTTTGTGTCATGATCATTGAGATCTTGCAGCTCTCAAGATATGTCCTAAAAGTCCTCATTTTCTAAGTACATTTCACATGACAAAACCACTTGGATTTCTGAGGTCCAAGGTTAAAATCTGTGCTGCAGCTCCTGGAGAGGGGAAAAATTGGGAAAGGGAGCCAGAGCCAGAAGGATTGTGGAGAAGGAGCTAGGACATGGATCTGAGGGGAAATGGAGATTGGATAAGAAAGAATACTGGTGTGTGGAACTCAAGTAGGGAATCTAGCACCAGGTACAGTACTGAGATGGGAGCAAAACTGGGACTCGGGGGGGAGAATAGTACTGGCTGGGTGAGGGGAGTGGGACTGGGACAAGGAGTCGGGGATGGGACTAGAATGGGGACCTGGGTGGTGTGGAAAGACAGGACTAGCACAAGGACAGGCTGGAGGGGACACAGGAAAAAGAGGTCAGGCTTGGGGAACAGCGGTGGAAGTGTTTGTGTCCACAACAGCACATTCTCCTCCAGAGCCTGTAAGGTTACATCTATACTACAATTAAAAACCCGCTGCTGGCCAGTGCCAGCTGACTCGGGCTCACGGGGCTCAGGCTAGGTGGCAGTTTAATTGCTATGTAGATGTTAGGGCTCAGGCTGGAGCCCAAGCTCTGGGACCCTGCAAAAGATTCTCTCTCACCAACAGAAGTTGGTCCAATAAAATATATTACCTCATCCACCTTGACTCTCTCACCTATTACTTCTGTCAGTTACTCTGTTAGCTCAAGTGGCAGAGATCTGTGTTGTGGATCTAAAGAATCCAACCCTGCTAATGAACTGTGTAGGACTCGGTATAGGTCCATATGATGTAATTTCTGTTTTTCAGTTTGCTGTTTCAAAATGCAAGGTAAATTATGCTACTAAAATGGATGTTAAACTATGTTTAAAAAAATATTATGGTCGCAAAGTCAGGCACTCAAAAGTTAGGAAATGCCCATGCAACCTTAATTCAGCCTCCTTGTGCATATACAGTATGATACAGTCTTTAATTACGTGACTATGTATTATTTTTTCTAAATGGCCCCTGCCTCATTTGCAAGTTAACTGAAAACCTTTAAAGGAAGCATTCATAAGATGGAGGTATTTGAATATGTCATAGATATTCAAAACAGAGAAATGAACCTACCCCAGTAAACTGACAGCCATCTGTAGCCTCATATTATTACTATATAATAGCAACAAATAAAGACTATTCAACTTTAACAAGAGCTAAACAGAACTCCTCTATGTGCACAACTTACAAGCTGTTAATATTTTGTCCACATGTAAAAAAATTAATAAATTAGCACTTTAAATGCTTATGGCAAAAAACATTGAGTAGCAGCCAATTTAAAGGTAAAAAATTTGAAAATTAGATTCAATTATTCCTGATTAGAATTCAAAAACTCATAGAGATATGAATAGCAATAAGTTGTTGTTTTTTTCCCACTTGGTAATTTCACTCAAACTATTCTAAGATCCTTCTAGGTAACAAAGTAACCTGATGAGGGAGAGTAGGAAGAGCACACTACAAAACCAAATGCTATTCTATCACACTTTAATCCTGATTGTTTTCATTTTTTCCCATTAATACCATAATTAATCTTTGCACTTCTAATGCACTTCTATACGGTTCTCAAAGCACTTTACGGAGAAAAATTAAGCATGTCTCACATCTGTGTTCTATTATACCAATTTACTGCTATGTAAACTGAGTTAACTGGAAGAAAGAGTATGTGATTTAACCAAAACCACGAGGCAGGGGCAATGCTGGGACCAGAAACCAGGAGTCCTGATTTCCAATTCCCTTCTCTGTTAGAACAGTGGTTCTCAAAGCCGGTCCGCCACTTCTTCAGGGTAAGTCCCTGGTGGGCCGGGCCGGTTTGTTTACCTGCCGCGTCCGCAGGTTCGGCCCATCGCGGTTCCCACTGGCCGCAGTTCGCCGCTCCAGGCCAATAGGGGTTGTGGGAACTGGCACGGGCAGAGGGATGTGCTGGCTGCCCTTCCCGCAGCCCCCATTGGCCTGGAGCAGCGAACAGCGGCCAGTGGGAACTGCGATCGGCCAAACCTGAGGACATGGCAGGTAAACAAACCGGCCTGGCCCACCAGGGGCTTTCCTTGAACAAGCAGCGGACCAGCTTTGAGAACCACTGTGTTAGAATATTCACTGTGCCAAAACCACTTTTCACAAATTTCTTCTTCTATAATTACTTATTAATTTAACATTATTATAGGAAACCCTTGTAGTTTCAAAAGTTCATTATTTCTACTAAACGAATTTTTCATTTGTAATTGCCAAAAGGATACTAACGTTGTTATTTTTTTCAAGCTATTCTGAAAAAGCCCCTCATCTTGGGACCTGTAAAAGTAAATAATAATAATTAATATGTACTAGGCTAGCCATAAATCTTTGGGCTTAATGGAAAAGCCCTCATGTTTTATGAAAAATATGTAAATTTTTAAACAATTCAGTACATTCATAATTTTTTTTAAAAATTATATATATATTTAAATAATATAAACGTTTACACTTATATCTACCAAAGCTAAAGTAAATTCACACTCAGAGCCAGATTTTTCAACAGTAGCCTCCATTTTTGTGCCTGCACAAATAACCACAGACACAATTCTGCACCAGAAATTATTGGCAGGCACAATTAAAGTTACTTAGGGTATGTCTACCCTGCACTCTAAGCCCAGACTCTGCCTCGGATTTAAGGATGCAAATCCTAGGACCCTGCTAAGGTGGGTAGGTCAGAGCCCCAGACCTGCTGTGACTCGGGTCCAAACCCTGTCTTTGTGCAGTGTGGAAGCAGCTCAAGCCACAGGCCCAACTCAGAAGATCTGCATAGTGCAGTATGGATGCGTTAGTATAGCTGTGAGACACAGATCCAGCAATTGTAAACACAGGTTTACAATGCAGCTTGAATGCTGAGGTGCAGCCTTAGAAACAGTGAGTCCACAAGCCTGGGGCCTGGTCTACACTACGGGTTTAGGTCGACTTTAGCAGCGTTAAACCGAATTAAGCCTGGACACGTCCACACAACGAGGCCCTTTCTTTCGACTTAAAGGGCCCTTTAAACCGGTTTCTTTACACCACCTCCGACGAGGGGATTAGCGATAAAACCGGCCTTTGCGGGTCGGAATTGGGGTAGTGTGGACGGAATTCGATGTTATTGGCCTCCGGGAGCTATCCCACAGTGCTTCATTGTGACCGCTCTGGACAGCGCTCTCAACTCAGATGCACTGACCAGGTAGACAGGAAAAGACCCGCGAAGGTTTGAATTTCATTTCCTGTTTGCCCAGCGTGGAGAGCACAGGTGACCACGCAGAGCTCATCAGCACAGGTAACCGTCATGGAGTCCTCCCAGGATCGCAAAAGAGCTCCAGCATGGACCGAACGGGAGGTACGAGATCTGCTCGCCATATGGGGAGATGAAGCAGTGATAGCTGAACTCCGTAGCAGTAAAAGAAATGGAAAAGTATTAGAAAAGATCTCCAAGGCCATGAAGGACCGAGGCCATAACAGGGACACACAGCAGTGCCGCGTGAAAATTAAGGAGCTAAGGCAAGCCTACCACAAAGCCAGAGAAGCAAACGGAAGGTCCGGGGCAGAGCCGCAAACTTGCCGCTACTACGCGGAGCTGCATGCGATCCTAGGGGGTGCAGCCACCACTACCCCAACCGTGTGCTATGACTCTCTCACTGGAGAAACACACAGGGAAGACGGTTCGGGGAATGAGGAAGATGACGATGGAGGTACTGTAGGTAGCTCACAGCAGCAAGGAAGCGGAGAAACCGGTTTCCCCAACAGCCAGGATATGTTTGTGACACTGGACCTGGAACCAGTAACCCCCGAACTCACCCAAGACCCTCAGGGCACACAGGAGACCTCTGGTGAGTGTAACTTTGTAAATATTTGTAAACATTACAAAAAAAAAGCAAGCAAGTCTGTTAACGTGTATGGGGATGGAGCGGAAATCCTCCAGGGACATCTCCAGAAAGCTCTCCTGGTTGAAATGGGGTGATTTTATTAAGGGGGACATTCAGAGGCGCCCGTTCCTGCTATTCGGACCAGAAATGTTCCCCGCTGTTAACCACGTGGTGGGGGGAGGGGTGAAGTGATCATCCCAGGGAATCGTGTGTGTGTGTGTGGGGGGGGGGGTTTACTTGTGTTTGTGCCGCATGTTAACCGGGAAACCGCAGCCCCCTCCTTTTACATTGAAACCCCATTTTAAATGGACAACCCAATTCATCCTTGAGATGGGAAATGCGCTGCTGTTTGCAACCTTTCCCGCATGTTAAGAAGGTTAAATAAGCCAAAACACTGTGGCCTACGATGGCTGCCTGCAAGCCGAAATATGCGACCTTGTAATGAAAGAGTGTACCCATTGTTCCCTAAAATGTGTCTTTTTTAACCACCTCTCCCTTCTCCTCCACCAGCTGCAAATGTTTCTCCTTCGCAGAGGCTCGTGAACATTAGAAAGAGAAAACGTAAGACGAGGGACGAGATGTTCACGGAGCTGCAGATGTCCTCCCACGCTGATAGAGCACAGCAGAATGCGTGGAGGCAGTCAATGTCGGAGATGAGAAAAGCCCAACATGAACGAGAGGAGAGGTGGCGGGCTGAAGACGATAGGTGGCGTCAGCTTGCAGACAGACGGCAAGAGGCAATGGTCCGTCTGCTGGAGCATCAAAGTGATATGCTCGAGCGTATGGTTGAGTTGCAGGAAAGGCAGCAGGAGCAGAGACCGCCGCTACAGCCCCTGTGTAACCAACAGCCCTCCTCCCCAAGTTCCATAGCCTCGTCACCCAGACGCCCAAGAACACGGTGGGGGGGCCTCCGTCCACCCAGTCACTCCACCCCAGATGATCGCCCAAGCATCAGAAGGCTGGGCTTCAATAAGAGTTAAAGTTTTAAAATGCAGTGTGTCCTTTTCCATCCCTCCTCCCCCACCCATCCCTGCTACCTTGGCAATTATCCCCCTACCTCTGTAAGGAACTAATAAAGAATGCATGAATGTGAAAAAACAATGACTTTATTGCCTCTGCAAGCGGGAGGGGAGGGGAGGGTGGGGTGGGGTGGTTGGTTTACAGGGAAGTAGAGTGAACCGGGTCGGGGGGGGGGGTTGGAGGGTTCATCAAGGAGAAACAAACAGAAGTTTCACACAGTAGCCTGGCCAGTCACAAAACTCGTTTTCAAAGCTTCTCTGATGCGCACCGCGCCCTGCTGTGCTCCTCTAACCGCCCTGGTGTCTGGCTGCGCGTAATCAGCGGCCAGGCGAGTTGCCTCAACCTCCCACCCCGCCATAAATGTCTCCCCCTTACTCTCACAGATATTGTGGAGCGCACAGCAAGCAGCAATAACAATGGGGATATTCTTTTCGCTGAGGTCTGAGCGAGTCAGTAAGCTGCGCCAGCGCGCTTTTAAACGTCCAAATGCACATTCCACCACCATTCGGCACTTGCTCAGCCTGTAGTTGAACAGGTCCTGACTCCTGTCCAGGCTGCCTGTGTATGGCTTCATGAGCCATGGCATTAAGGGGTAGGCTGGGTCCCCAAGGATCACGATAGGCATTTCAACATCCCCAATGGTCACTTTCTGGTCCGGGAAGAAAGTCCCTTCCTCCAGCTTTCGAAACAGAGCAGAGTTCCTGAAGACGCGAGCATCATGTACCTTTCCCGGCCATCCCACGTTGATGTTGGTGAAACGTCCCTTGTGATCCACCAGGGCTTGCAGCAGCATTGAAAAGTACCCCTTGCGGTTTATGTAGTCGGTGGCTTGGTGCTCCGGTGACAAGATAGGGATATGGGTTCCGTCTATGGCCCCGCCACAGTTTGGGAATCCCATTTCAGCAAAACCATCCACTATTGACTGCACGTTGCCCAGAGTCACTACCCTTGCTATCACCAGGTCTTTCATTGCCCTGGCAAATTGGATCACAGCAGCCCCCACAGTAGATTTGCCCACTCCAAATTGATTCCCGACTGACCGGTAGCTGTCTGGCGTTGCAAGCTTCCACAGGGCTATTGCCACTCGCTTCTCAACTGTGAGGGCTGCTCTCATCTTGGTATCCTGGCGTTTCAGGGCAGGGGAAAGCAAGTAACAAAGTTCCATGAAAGTGCCCTTACGCATGCGAAAGTTTCGCAGCCACTGGGAATCATCCCATACCTGCAGCACGATGCGGTCCCACCAGTCTGTGCTTGTTTCCCGGGCCCAGAATCGGCGTTCCACGGTATCAACCTGCCCCAGTAACACCATGATTTCCACATTGCTGGGGCCTGTGCCTTGTGAGAGGTCTATGGCCATGTCAATTTCTTCATCACTCTCGTCGCTGCGCTGCAATCGCCTCCTCGCCTGGTCCGGGTTTCGCCTTGGCATGTTCTGGCTCTGCATGTACTCCAGGACAATGCGCGTGGTGTTCATAGTGCTCATAATTGCTGCGGTGATCTGAGCGGGCTCCATGATCCCAGTGCTAGCTATGGCGCCTGGTCAGAAAAAAGGCGCGAAAGTAGTATCTGATGGACCAGGAGAAGGAGGGCGGGAGGGAGGGAGGGCCGAGTGACGACATGGTGTACAGGTACAGGAACAGGGAGAAACACAAACAACTGTCACACAGAATGGTCCCCCCAAAGATTAAACTGGAAACCCTGGGCTTAGCAGGCCGTTGATTTCACGGAGGAAGGGGAAGCAAATGAACACAGAACAAATCTATTTTTTACATCTTAAGGTGGCAGCCAACGCTGCAGCATGAGTGACAGCCATACCAGTATGACGATGATGGGTACCAATCATAATATGCCATCATCTGCCAAAAGGCAAGGGGCTGCTGCTGTGTAGCAATGCAGCCCCACGTCTGCCAGCCCCACGTCCGCCAGCACCCAGCATCGCCCTCGGCCTCTTCTGGGTGCTTAGCAGACAATATTGGGCAATTGGCAGAAAATAGTATATTATGACTGGTAACCGTCATCATCGAAACAGTAGCATGTCTGCCCAGGTGGCCATGATTGACAGCCATACCAGTACGACGACGACGGGTACCAGTCATAATATACCATCGCCTGCAAGGGGCTGGTGCAATGCAGCACTACGGCTGCCAGCCCCACGGCTATCACTCATGCTACACCGTCTACCGCCAAAAGGCAGTTAGCAGCTGCTGCTGTGTAGCAATGCAGTCCCACGTCTGCCGGCACCCAGAGGACATATGGTGACGGTGAGCTCAGCTGAGCTGAGCGGGCTCCATGCTTGCCGTGGTATGTTGTCTGCACAGGTAACCCAGGTAAAAAGGCGCGAATCTATTGTCTGTCGTTGCTGTGACGAGGGGGGAGGGGCCTGACGACATGTACCCAGAACCGCCCGCGACACTGTTTTGCATCATCCGGGCATTGGGATCTCAACCCAGAATTCAAAGAAAAGGCGCGAACCGCTTCTCGGCTCGAGCTGTGGCGCAAACGTAGTATCTGACGGCCTAGGGGAAGGAGGGAGGGGGGCCTAGTGACGACATGGCGTACAGGCACAGGGAATTAAAATAAAGAACGGTGGCTGTGCATCAGGGAGAGACACAAACAACTGTCACAGACTGGTCCCCCCCAAAGATTAAACTGAAAACCCTGGGCTTAGCAGGCCGTTGATTTGACGGAGGGAGGGGGAAGCAAATGAATACAGAGAAAATCTATTTTTTACATCTTAAGACGACGGTGCAGCGTGACTGATAGCCCTCGGCATCTTTCTGGGTGCTTGGCAGCAAATACGGGGCGGTGTATGACGATGGTCTTCAGGCCTATTGTACGAGCTGCTGCTCAGGGAAGACTCTGCTAACGTGCGATGACCCGACTTGTAATAGGCCGGCTAACAGTCATAATACACCATTTACTGCCAAAAGGCAAGCCCCACGGCTGCCAGCACCCAGATCGCCGATGAAGGCTACCAGTCTACTGCACCGTCTACCGCCAAAAGGCAGTTAGCAGCTGCTGCTGTGTAGCAATGCAGTCCCACGTCTGCCGGCACCCAGAGGACATATGGTGACGGTGAGCTCAGCTGTGCTGAGCGGGCTCCATGTTGTCTGCACAGGTAACCCAGGTAACCCAGATAAAAAGGCGCGAATCTATTGTCTGCCGTTGCTGTGACGGGGGAGGGAGGGGCCTGACGACATGTACCCAGAACCGCCCGCGACACTGTTTTGCATCATCCGGGCATTGGGATCTCAACCCAGAATTCCAAGGGGCGGCAGAGACTGCGGGAACTGTGGGATAGCTGTGGGATAGCTACCCATAGTGCAATGCTCCGGAAGTCGACGCTAGCCTCGTACTGTGGACGCGGTCTGCCGACTAGAGCACCTAGAGCATTTTATTGTGTGGACATACACAATCGGCTGTATACAACCGATTTCAATAAAACCGGCTTCTATAAATTCGAACTAATTTCGTAGTGTAGACATACCCTGGGTCCCACAGACCTGGGTTTACCTTGCAGTGTAGTCATACCCTTAGATTTTTAAGTACCTGACTTTCAGACTTAATAAGATGCTTGAATGCCAAAGTGATCCTAATCACACCTGCAATAACTGCAGGTTCAAAAGTAGGGGCCCAGTTGAGGCCAACCTGAAAATGTAAGCTAAAATCCTTACTACACTGAAGTAACTGGAATACCTTCTCTTTGCTTCAATGGGGCCAAGTTTTCATCCTTAGTCTCTAAGGATCAAAATTCAAACCTCTTGTTAAAATACCTAGCTGAGGTCTGTACTGCCTATATAATGGATGTTTAATCCTTAACCACTGGTGTTCTTGCTTTTCTAGGTTTGTCAGAACCTTAATATTAAAAGATAATTTTTCTTCATTGAATAACTTATTTATTATTATTAATTACTATTATTTACTGACTTATTTGTATTTAGGTAGAGTTGAAGACCCCGATTAGAACTGAAGCCACCTTGTGTTAAGCACTGTGAGAACACATAGGAAGACAAAGTCCCTAATGTGAAGAGTCTATAATCTAATTTAAAACAAGACACAAAAAAAGTATGTAACAAACAATAGGAGTGAAACAAGGAGGAAAGGAAGAGTAAGAAGGACATGTGTTTATATAGGCTAGCTGTGGACTTGATCCAACTCCCTTTACAGTCAATGGGTGTTTTCAAATTGACTTCAGTAGGCCTTAGATGAGGCCCTATATGCATAACTTAACGGTTCTGAATCATTAAATTTTAAAAACATATATGTAATTAAATGCATAATTCCCAATTTAGCTACTGTTAGCTGCATTTTCCTTTAGACCTCCAAGTACAAGAGGGTCTGGCGAAGGACACCTTTATGGACTAAATCAAAAAGGGTATTTCATGGCTAAAGGGCAACATGCAGGAAAACTGAAGGTCAGTGGAAGAAGCAGAGAGCTGAGGCTGGCTTCAGTGGTAGAGCAGAGGGGATGTGGGTTATAATGAAGAATTCCCCTTTCTACACCAACCACTCCTACACTGAAACTGTGAAGGGGGGAGGCATTGGGGGACACATACTAACTCTGAAATACTCTTGTGATCTTTGTCATGTACTGAGTATCTTCCACATGCCTGGGGTTTACAAACATATAGGAAATTGTGGTTCATGTCCTATAGTCTAATTCAGACATAGATAATTCAGTGCAGACACAAAAAAATGGATGATGGATTAGACTAGAAGCAATGCAGATCTCATGGAGAGAAAAGAACTGAAGACCTTTCTGAAAGAAGTGTATTTTAAAAGAAGGGATATAAATGAGACGGAGGTTGTTTGTCAAAAGAGAAGGCAGTTCTAAACTTAGGTGGTGATACTGGTACAAGATAAAAAGGAGGTGGTTAACAATAGCTTGTAAAGTGGGAAATATTAGGGCTCAGATGTAATTGATTTTGAGATACTGAAAATCTGGGCCTATCTGAATCATCACCCATTCAGCAAGGTAAGAAAATCCAAGGGGACATAGGACTGGTATTACTGACTAATTATACTTCTGTGTCCTATTTCCGTCTCTCAAGCATGTATGTTTTTACAAAACTGAGTAATCTGAGCTGTATACAATACAAAGGTTAATACTCCACCGTAAGTACCCTAATAAGTTTTGAATATTTCTGTTCTGAAGTATCATGGGGGCGGGAGGGAGGCAGGAGTGTGCAAGAGAGAGAATTAGATACCGAGTATCTGATTTTCACTGTACATTACCCCTCTAAATATAGGTAAGAATTATGTTTAAAAAAAAAAAAGGGGCCCAATTAAGTTTTGGATTTGCAAAGAATGCAGCATCAGGTTCTAACATAAAGATTGTGGTAACTCTTAAAAAAAAAAGCTTAGTTCTAAGATAAAATTTGTTGCTGGGACCTCAGAAATGGAATATCCAAAGCAAATTTATTTTGCCTTTCTCGCTCATGTAATGAAAAAGTGAGTTCTGGATCTGGGTAACTCAAAAGTAGAATCCATCTTATACCACTGTGTCTGTGAATCACCAAGGCTACTTTTAGTTTGACAGATACTGCTCAAAGAGAAAATAATCCAAATAAATAGTGTTGAGGAAGGATTATCAGTTTACAAAAAAAAAAGTAAGTCAATCTCTGAAGACTAAGAACATTCTTTGATTCTGATGCTCAAGGTCAATATGTCACTTGGAGTAAGAAAGCAAAGCAAGGGTCACGGAGACCAAAGTTCGAAGAATTTCCTTTCTTTCACTTCTTAGATCACTGACCATTAGACAAATAATCAGACTGAATCCAAAATGTCCATATATGAGTGTTGTAAATAAAGAAGCTAAAAATCAAACTGTGCTGTCTACAAACTATGTACCCTTATTATCACTTAGAAGGAAATACAAAATGATGGATAGTCTAACAAAAACATTCAGCACGCTTTACAATATAGCAATATATAAAATCAGAGATTAAGGCAATTAAACACAACAACCAGAACATAGCATTTTAACCCGCTTTTAAGAACTGTTATCAACTGGGAATTATAGATAATCAAAAACATATTCCAAAAAAGCACTCCCATTATCTCAAGATTATCTTGTGATAGTGCCAAGAATTGAGGGGCCCATTTTGTAAGGTGTTGTTATATAAAGACATTGTAAAAGAGAGTTGTTTCCCCAAAAAGTTTACAAGCAAGTTTGAGAAGACACAACAAGTGTAACAAATAAAGAAAATGGGACAAGAAGGATGAAGACAACACTGATAAAAAAATATGGTTAGTAGACTAACTTTATGTAATCAATTACATTTTGAAAAATTATAAAAAAGGCCCTGCTTTAATTGCGGGGTGATTGTCAAATAATTGCATGAGTTGTGGACAAGCCATGGAAAATTGCAGAAAAGTAATAATGGACCTTATTATTTGTGGTAGTAAAGTCCATTATTACTTTTCCATGATTTTCCGCTGTCGGCTGCCCGAGGCTAACAGCAGCGGCTCCCGCTGTCGACCACCCAGGGCCCGCCTGAGAGTAGGGGCCCACAGCTGACAGCGGGGGCCCTGGATTGATAGTGGGAACCTGGGGCTGACAGCGGGGGCTCCCACTGTCAGCTGAACTGGGGCTGAGAGCAGGGCTTTGTATGCAACTCCAGAGGGAAAGGTTACCACCACTCCTCCAGGAACCAAAACCAGTGGAGGGGTGATTAAGGTGAATCACATAGGTTGTAAACAGCTCCCAAAAGGTACCATCCCTTGGGAAGACTTTTATATACGGGTTCAAATTGGGTTTCCCAGAGACCAGCAGACAAAGAAAGTGCTTTTAATATAAAAAGGTTGTATTTAAACTGACACAGGGCTTTCTTTCCGATCCAGAAAATGGTCAGTATCTTCTGTCCAAGGGGTACACCAATCTTTGTGGAAGGGTTGGAAAGTCTTTGGCTTACTAGGGCCCCATAAGAGTGCTTGGTGACTCCTGGTATATTTAGAGCAGGAATGGGCAAACTTTTTGGCCTGAGGGCCACATCTGGGTATGGAAACTGTATGGCGGGCCATGAATGCTCACGGAATTGGGGGTTGGGGTGTGGGAGGGGATGATGGCTCCAGCTGGGGGTGCAGGCTCTGGGGTGAGGCCAGAAATGAAGAGTTCAGGATGTGGGAGGGGGCTCCAGGCTGGGGCAGGGGGTTGGGACGCGGGGGGAAGGGCTCTGGCTGTGGGTGGGGGCTCTGGGGTTGGGCTGGGGATGAGGGGTTTGGGGTGCAGGAAGGTGCTCTGGGATGGGACCAAGGGGTGCAGAGGATGGGAGGGGGAATCAGAGCTGGAGTAGGGGGTTGAGGCATGCAGGAGGTGTGAGGGCTCCGGCGGGGGTCTGGGCTCTGAGGTGGGATGGGGGATGAGGGGTTTGGGGTGCAGGAGGGTGCTTTGGGCTGGGACCGAGAGGTTCGGAGAGCAGGAGGGGGATCAGGGCTGGGGCAGGGGGTTTGGGCACAGGGGTGCAGGCTCTGGGCAGTGCTTAGCTCAAGGAGTTCCCAGAAGCAGCAGCATGTCCCCACTCCAGCTCCTATATGGAGGTGCGGCCAGGTGGCTCTGTGGGCTGCCCTGTCCGCAGGCACCACCCCTGCAGCTCCCATTGGTCACACTTCCCGGCCAATGGGAGCTGCGGCAGTGGCGCTTGGGGCAGGGGCAGCATGCAGAACCCTCTGGCTGTCCCTACGTGTAGGAGCCAGAGGAGGGACATGTCAGTGCTTCTGGGAGCCGCACGGAGTGGGGCAAGTCCCCTACCCCGCTCCCCAGCTGGAGCGCCAGAGCGGGGCAAGCCCCAGACCCCACTCCCCGGCAGGAGCTCAAGGGCCGGATTAAAACGTCTAAAAGGCTGGATGCAGCCCACGGGCCGTAGTTTGCCCATCCCTTATTTAGAGAGTGTTTAAAGCTATTTATTGTTTTTTTTATGTTTTCTCCATAATGCTTTTATCTTAGGAATAAATGTGCTTGCTTAGAGAGATGTGTGGTAAACTGCAATACACTGTTCAGAGCCTTCAGAGATAAAGCAAAGCACAGGTGCTGGCCTTTAGGCAGGCTGGCTTGCTGGAGGTATCAATGTACATGGGGACTCCCAACACTTCCTGGAAGCCTCTGTTATCAGCGACTGGCTGGCACTGGGGTAGCAATGGCATTCCCTGACAGACATCTTTCTGATTTGTCCAACAATGAAAAGATGCAAATAAGAATCCTGGAACAAATACTGGCAACTTCACGCTTTGCCTATTTCAGTGGTTCTCAAACTTGGGCCACTGCTTGTTCAGGGAAAGCCCTTGGCAGGCCGAGCCGGTTTGTTTACCTGCCACGTCTGCAGGTTCAGCCGATCGCGGCTCCCACTGGCCGCGGTTCACCACTCCAGGCTAATGGGGCTGCCAGCACATCCCTTGTCCTGCGCTGCTTCCCGCAGCCCCCATTGGCCTGGAGTGGTGAACCACGGCCAGCGGGAGCCGCGATCGGCCGAACCTGTGGACGCGGCAGGTAAACAAACCGGCCCAGCCCGCCAGGGGCTTTTCCTGAACATGCGGCGGCCCAAGTTTGAGAACCACTGGCCTATTTGGTTGACAAGCCGACTTCAGCCATCCCTGAAATGTCTCCAACCAGCTTGAGGCATGTTCTCGTTTATGTTAATTGGTGATCTTGAAAATCTGCTCTAATACAAAGGATGGCACAAAACCTTTCTTGAGGCAAGAAGTCTTTTACTGTCTTTGAGTTGAGAATTGCCCCTATGAATTCCACCCATGCAGGCCAGTAAAGATAGAATGTGCAGCTCCAAACAACTATGTAGGTCAAAAGATTCCAGTTTTGCACATGGGGTCCATGGCCTCCAAGAATGGGATCCACATATACAGATACTCAAAAAAGTGGTGGATTCGCCTTATCTTTCTTTATGTCTTTGTTAGTCAAACATACAAGTTACTCACACAAATTCAGTACAGGTAGGTAAAATGTAATGCCCAGTAATATACAGGTCAGACTGGATGATCTAATCAGTGGTATCTTCTGGCCTTAAACTCAATGAAACCTTAATAATGTTCTTTTAATATAGGTGTTTCTGCGTCCATTCACACCTATAGCATTGTATAAATAATAATAAATAATCTACATGCGTAAAGTGCCTCAGATAGATCAGGTGAAACTCGGTTTAAGTCAAGGGAAGTACACTGATTTAAAACTTTGTAACGGTTTGTCAACATGGGGAAATTGTTTAGAATAGCTAGTGCATAATAACTCTCCATGTGGAGACTCTTATTCCAGAATAAGAGTGTCCACACAGGGAGTTATTCCAGAATAGCTTTAGCGCTTTAAATTCACACCCAACTTTACTCTGGAATAATTTACCTGAATAGACAAAGCCTAAGGACAGAGGCATCTTCATAATAAAAGATTAGCAGAGCAGCTAACTGTAACTGTTGTGACTCGGCTGCTTATGGTATTTTAAGATGGTTTTCATGTGCACAAGTTCATTGTTATGGTAACTACCTGTCCTACAGCCCACAGTCACTAAATCCTTCTGTCTGATTGCTTTTATCATGTATGTAAATCACTACTACTTGCCTTATTCCTTCATCTTGTAGTAATTTATAGAACAAAGGGTTGCCACGTCCTGTTAAAGCTTTTGAGCTGCTGTCGCTTGGCACTAGCAGCTGATCTTAAAGCCTTCCCTAAATTCACATTTCACTTTCTCTACTACAGAGAAGTTCTTTTCTTGTTGTGTTAAAAAACACAAAGATTCAATACATAGAAAATACTATTTTCTGAACCATTTTTAACAGAGGTGGGGCCAAGTTGAAAAGTCCAGATCTAGAATTCAAAAATCACAATGTTCAGATCCAGGGTTTTGATTTAAACTCATTTTTAGTTGTTGTTGTTTGTTTTGTTTTTAAACACAAAAATATATAACTGAAACTTATTAAAGGGCCAGATTTTGCCTGGGCCTTGCACAGAAAGGTGCATTTCCCTCTTGCTGTATCCCACATGCAAGAACCAAGGATTTATAGTCACTGTGCTCTCCTAAGGGCAAGGACTTCTTGGTGCAAGCCACCCTAAATAAATCTGCCAATCCATGGTTCCCACCCCTCCTCACCAGCCAGCTGAGGTACATCTTTTACTTTTACACTTCGCTTTCATGCAGTGTTTTTTTTTCTCAGTTGTCAGGGAAACACTAGGCTTCTCCACTTGCAATTTAATGTTTAGATCTATACTGCCAAAAAGACAATTTAGGATTTAAAGGTAATTGATCTACTTCCCCAACAGTCTGATTTGGTGCCCTCGGTACTATGACCCAAGTTTGTCTCAAGGAATAACACTTTTTGAAGACACTTCTTTGTGGTGCCTACAAGAAATATGGTCCCTTGAAATATGTGTTAACTACTTATGGAAAACAATCTGTTCCACACTATACTTAGCTGTGACACTGAGTACATTTCCCAGACCTGAAGAGCATTGTGTAGCTTGAAAGCTTGTCTCTCTCACCAACAGAAATTGGTCCAATAAAAGATATTACCTCACCCACCTTGTCTCTAGAACCATGGGACCAACATAGCTGCAACACTGCATACAAGAGATGTGTCAATTAAGTCTTCTACTTATTCATTCATTTATGTGTTTTTTAAAATCATTGTTCCATCATGCTGTGAACTAATCTTTGATGAATAACTGTGATCTTATTGATGTTGCCCCTTTCCTATGTCTACATCTAACAATACTATCCTACTACCTCCCTCATTTTGTCCTGTCTGAAATCAGTCTGCCAGCTCTCCTCTAGCAGGGATCTTTCTTTATCTGTATTGAGAGGCATCTAGCATACAATTAATAATGCGACATGCTGCATAGTAATCTCCAGTTGTGCACAACATCATCATAATTTTTTTCCCTTTATTTAGTACTTTTCACCTGTAGTTCTCAAAGTGCCTTACAAAGGTGGGTTAAATCATTAGCTCCATTTTACAGGCAGCTGAAGCACAGAAAGGACAAGCTCTGTTATGATTAGGGCTATGATTCTGTCATGGAAATCATGAATTTGAATAAAGTCTGTGAAATCTTGAAAATGGCTATCAGAATACATTTGATTAGGCCCTGAAACCAAGTGGTGTTGTGACCGGGCACATGGGATCAGAGTGTCACTCGCGATTGACCCGTTTACCCATAGATGGGTGGATGGGCCAAACCTAAGTGGTGCTGCAAACCCATGCGCCAGGTCACAACACCTGGAAGGGGGAGCTCAGCCCAGTAGGACAGGAACTGTGGCTGTGGGGCGAGCTTGCTCTCCAGCACCCCCACCCCGCCAGGTCTCACCTTTCAGCACCCCCACTATACTCTTGCGTATGTTGATCTGTATATTGTGTATGTATGTTGATGTAGCGAAAACTACATTATTTGGTGAGCTTTCCATGACTTCTCCTCTGCCATGAAATTTATTAAAAATTGCCATGCCAAATCATAGCCAAGCGTCTGAGCCACTCTAGGAAAGTGCAGTGCTCAAGCAGGGGCCCTTGGAGACATTATGCTTGTTGAAGTTAGGAGCAGACAGGGGCAGCTCTGTTTTTTGCTGCCCCAAGCACGGCAGTCAGGTGGCCTTCGGCGGCATGCCTGCGGATGGTCCGCGGTCACGCAGATTCGGTAGCGTTTCTGTGGGTGCTCTGCCGGTCCCGGGGCTTCGGCGTACCCACCGTCAAATTGCCGCCAAAACCACAGGACTGGCGGACCTCCCGCAGGCACACCGCCGAAGGCCGCCTGACTGCCGCCCTCACAGCGACAGGCAGGCCACCCCCGGCGGCTTGCCGCCCCAGGCACGTGCTTGTTGCATAATGTTTCCTGTAGCATGGTCAATGAGGGCCCCTATGATACCCATAGGATGACATGTGTAGTCTGCTTCCCTCAGCACAGCCTTGAAACTGGTCATTGTATAAGGCCCTGGCTACACCCCGAACCCAACAAACAACTCTCTCTTGAATGATGCATACTGTTGGTGGCACTAGCTAGCCTCCCTTCTGCTCCCAGAGCACAGACAGCCAAATCATAGTTGCCTGCTGTGCAGGAATATTTTGGCATAGAAAAAATTTTCTTTGTTTTTCTCTCCCCAGTGCACAACCCTAATTTGGCCAAGAAAGATTTATCTACAGTCATACAGCAGAATCAGGAATAAAACCTAGGCCTCTGATTCTTGGCCCTTAAATTAATCCGTTACACCATAGCTGCCCTCCTTTGGTACCTTACAAAGCTCAGTGGAACACCCACCTCTCCATTCTCTCCAGGTTTTATCCCATCATTCTTAAGGCTCAAGTATGTTACAACTACCATCCTTCCAGCCAATGAAAACTGGACTAGACTCTCCTTGAGTGTCTGGTAATGGGGTCACAACAGAGCAGAACAGCATGTGGGATGCTGAGTGGGATGAGAAATAAGAGAGAGACCAATTAAGTCAAAAACACTGGATTAAATTCTAGCAGAGTACTGTATACAGCAGGGGTCGGCAACGTTCGTCACGCGGCTCGCCAGGGTAAGCACCCTGGCGGGCCGGGCCAGTTTTATTTACCTGCTATATTTACCTGCTATACGAACGGTAGGTTCGGCCGATCGTGGCCCCCACTGGCCACGGTTCGCCGTCCCGGGCCAATGGGGGCGGCGAGAAGCCGCGGCCAGCACATCGCTCGCCTGC